>NC_133665.1:112592074-112816946 GCF_037893015.1 Macrotis lagotis
TATCTCTATCTCATCTCTATCATCTCTATCTCTATCTCATCTATATCTATCTATCATCTATCTATCTATCTATACTAAATCAAGAGCTCTCATTATTTTCATGGAGACAAATTGGAACCCTTTACAATAATTTAAAGGAGGGAGTATTAGAATTTCTTTTGTCACCAAATCAATTGATCTAGCACTATAAATGCTCACTCTCTCAATAAAACAAGAAAAAGAAACTGGGGAAATAACTATAAGTGAAGAAGAAGCAAAATTACCCTTTTTTTTCTTGTTCACTGTTTTAAGGACCCATCATTTCAGTAATATAGATACTTCACTTACTAATAAAACTGTCAGTTCCTTGCACCTTGGGCAAGCCACTGTGTCTCTGGCAGTACTTTTCTCATGAGTAAATGGGGTAGAATGACATGAATTTTAATATGTCATTTTTGTGAAGCCTACATATGTCAATATGAAACTTTTTAACTGAGCACCAAGATGATAGGTACAAAGTTCAGAAGATGACTCTTCTTTACATTGTGATTGGCCATATTGATATGGTCAGGGAAAGCTTTTTAGAGGAGACAGAAGTTGTACCTTATAGTTATCTGACATAGATATACTGGGAGAGTTAAGAAGGGAAATAAGAAAGGATTATCTTTCTAATGAAGTCATATTGTGAATGAAAGGGAAGGATTGGACAAGAGTAATTGTTATTCAGAGTCACTAAAGCTAGAGCAGAAACTAGAAGGAAATGTTTTTATTTGGAATATAGAGAGACAAATATGATGCAAGAATATTGAAAGTCTTGAAAACAAGAATGAAAAGTTTGAACTCAATGATTTTGAGAAAGGGAATGGATGAATTTGAGGTTAATTTGGGATTAGATTCAAATAACCTGAGAACTGAAAAAAAATATTTTTAAAGGTTATCGGAACAAGGTACCCCTCTGCTGAAACATACCGAGTGGTTAACAAGCCTTTGCTTGGAGAGATCCTGCAGCTTCCAGAAGTGGTCTATTCTACTTTTGGAAAACTGTATTCCACAGGAAGCTTTTCTTTAAGCATAAATGGTTTTCTCTGAAACTTTTATTATTATTTCTAGTTTTTTTTCCTAGAGTAAAGTAAAACAAATACATTCCATGTTCCACATAATGTTTTTCTAGCTATTTGATGTACTGCCTCCTTAATGTTGCTGTTGCTCATTCAGTCATCCAGTTGTGTTTAACTCTCTGTGACTTCATGAACCATCCTCAGTTCATTCAATTGATCCTCATGTGGAATATTTTTAAGACTTGGCACCATGCTGGTCCCTCTGCTCTGGACACATTTCAGCTTATCAATGTCATTACTAAAATGGGAGTCCTAAAACAGAGTACACTACTCTTGAGTATAGTAGATTATTTTGAGGCCTGGTTATTGCTCAACCATTTTTAAAGATGTATAACTGTACTCATATCTGGCTCGCATCTCTCCATCTTGTCTGTAAAAAGGAAAAAAAAACAACATGTAAATCTTTGTTAAATTATTCGTTAAAATCTAGGTGAACAATCTTCATTCCCTTAATCTAGTCTTGTTGCCTATCTTTCTCTCTCATCTAATATCCAGTAGGTGTCCTCATCTGATGTCCAGTACTGAAACTGTGATCAAATCAACTCTTCAACTATTTTTGGAAGGAGTGTGCCCAATCTATGTGGTATCCCTGTAACATTTCAGAATAAAGTAATCCTACCTGGTTACCACTCCCCTATGTTGATTTTCTCCCTATTCTTAGAATAGAAGTTCCTTAAGGGCAAAGACTATGTTTTATCTTTTGAATTTGTATTTGGTGTCAGCGTACTGTGAACTTTTAAAAACTCATTTAAAAACATAATGAAAGTAATAGGCATTCTTGATGATGTCATTTTGGCTCTTTGTGACCACAGCATCCATTCCTTCTTAATTGTTCACTAACTATCCTTAGGTCAGCTAAGTAGCACAATGAATAGAGCACTGATCTTGTAATCAGGAGAATGGGAGTTCAAACCCCACTTCAGCATTTGACATTTACTAGCTGTGTGACCTTGGGACAGTCACATGCCTTGCATCCAGGGTCACCTCCTATCATCCTGATTCATATCATTCATATCAAGATGGCTCTGGAGGAGAAAGTGAGGCTGGTGACTTAGTAGAGCTCCTCCTCACTCAAATCTAATTCAGGTGCTTCTGGCATCCCTCCTTAATGTTGTGACCTTCTTCAAGAATGAAGAACAAATTATTATTATTATTATTATTATTATTATTATTATTATTATCTATCCCTAAAGATTTCTGAAATTTTACTGGAAGTCTAGGGTTAATATATTTTACTCCCCTTCTCCCTTTTGATGAGCAAGATAATATTTATCCATCACCATTCATCTTTTTTTCTTTTTAGGTTTTTGAAAGGCAAAAGGGGTTAAGTGGCTTGCCCAAGGCCACACAGCTAGGTAATTATTAAGTGTCTGAGATGGGATTTGAACCCAGGTACTCCTGACTCCAGGGCTGGTGCTTTATCCACTATGCCATCTAGCCGCCCCTTTTTTTAGGTTTTTTGCAAGGCAATGGGGTGAAGTGGCTTACCCAAGGTCACATAACTAGGTAATTATTAAGGGTCTGAGGCTGGATTTGAACTCAGGTACTCCTGACTCCAGGGCTGGTGCTCTATCCACTGCACCACCTAGCCACCCCATCATCACCACTCATCTTATCCATAAACTTTGAGAGATAATTAGAGGTGACTAAGCATTGACATATTTTAGTTCTTCCAGTATCCTAAGCGTAATATTTGCCTGGACTCAGATACTTGAATTAATCACAAAAAAAGGTGTTCCTTTATTTGTGTAGCACATTCTTTGTGTGTAGCACATTTGTATAGCACACTCTCCCAATTCTCACTCACATTTATAGACTGGGTCCCTAGAGCACAGTTAGTAGTTTGTCCTGTCAGTGTTCTTAGCCGGCAAGTGTTGATATGTGTCTTTTGAATATTATAATTCATGAACTTCCACCAGTGTTTTTCCTTTTATGAACTTAGTTAATTAACCTTAATTAGATTTTAGAAAAGAATATTTACTAAGGTAGAACTTATTAGCCCCATTTAAAGACTATGGTATACTGTCTCATATATGCGTAGAGTCAAGCTTGGAACAGAAGGAGAAAGAAGAAAGTAATAGCTCCTGGAATTTCTTTTTCCTAGAGATTTCAATATGTTCTCATGGGCATGGTGTCACTTTCTGGTTGTCTCTTTGTAATTATCATCATCATCATCATCAACAATAACAGCATTTATATTACCATTTTAAAGTTTGGAGGAGTGCTTGACAAATCATTTGATTCTATTATTATCCCTCTTTTACTGATGAGGAAACTGAGACAGAGAGAGGTTAAGGGATTTGTCCAAGGTTTACTCATGTAGTAAATGTCTGAAATCAAATTTGAACTCAGTCACGTCTTCCTACTCCAGGCCCAGAATTCTATCCATTCCAACACCTAGCTGCCTCCTTATAGAGTATAAACGTTGTTCTTCTTGAATGTGACTAGTTTCTTTTTCAACAGACTCTTCCTCCAGTCACTGATATGCTGGGAATGCTACGAGGATGATAATCTGGCCCAGTATTCCACATGATGGATTGCACAAGGGTCAATTCTGGTTAAAGATGTAGAGAGGGAAGAGGAGCCAGAGATGTTCTCCTTCTCTCCTCTAGGATCTTTCTTCACAGAGATTTGGTTAAAATGTTTTTACCACTAAGTCACCAGATAAGCTCAAATGCCAGATTCTAAACTAGCTTATTGGTTTTATACAGACTCTAGGTCATGATTAAATCTCAAACAATCTAAATATTGGATTTCCACTATTATATTTGATATTCAAATTTTCTTTAGTCATTTTTGGTCTGTCCTTTCAAGTTCAAAGACTCTCCTTGACAAAGAAGACAAAGAAAAAATAAGAACTGAGCAGCTCTACTTTCTCCATGCCTTGTTATCTTCATCCAGTCATCTAATTGCTCCTTTGAAGCAATACTTTTCCTTGATTTGGCTATAAAAACATAAAAAAAATAACATCTCATAATTTTCTTGAATAGCCTTAGTTTAATCTTAACCCTAGTGAAAGATAAAAGGAGTATTTTAGGAAGGTTATAGGGCCATGTGTGATTATATAATATAAATGTGATGATCATAATGTGAGAAATAGCTTGGAAAGGGAAAGACTCAAAGTAGATTGTCTAATTAGCTTCTTCACTAATTCAAGCATGAAATAATGAGATGAAGCTATGGTAAAGTATTTCCTAAGAGTTGAAAGAAAGGAATGAAGATGAATCAAATTTTAAACAAAGAACAAGTAGCAGAATTTTTATAATTATTTGTCACTTACTATTCACTTGATCACAGTATTTCATGTTTTAATTATACTAATGCACTGGTATGATACTGGCAGCCTTGCTGCTGTGGAAAATGAAATGGTTTTGGACTTAGATGATTTATGTTCAAATATTGACTCTAGTAACATGGAATAAGCCTCTTTGTACCTCTTTGTTTTAATTTCTGCACCAATAGCAAGAATTTTGAATTTGAAACTAAAAATCCAGGTTCAAAATCTGACTGTCACTTACTTCTTTCTTATATGATCCTGGGCAAGCTTCTTAATTCCTCTTGACCTTAGTTACTTTATTGATAAAATTAAAGTGTTAGATTAGATGTTTCCTAAGCTCCTTTTGAGTGATAAATTCTATGAAATTTATTAATAAAATCTAATTTGCTTTAGCTTACAGTAACTATTTGAACAAATCTTGCCTTCTTTTAGCTGCCATAGTTCAGTGTAATTTGGGTTTGTTGTTCAGTCGTTTCAGTTATGTCTAACTCTTTGTGAGCCTATTTTGGGTTTTCTTAGCAAAAACATTGAAGTGGTTTGTCATTTCCTTTTCTATCTCATGTTGCCGATGAGGAAACTGAGGCAAATGAGGTTAAGTAACTTGCTCAGGATTACATAACTAGTGAATATCTGTGGTCATATTTGAACTCAGGTCTTTCTGACTCCAGGCCTAGAGCATCTGTATTGTGACACTTAGCTTCCGCTTGCAGTGTAAACTGAATTGGAATTCAATCCAGGACCAGGACAATTAAAATGAATACATTCCAAGGAGATACTTAGAAGTGTATAATGATCAGGAGGGACTCAATTAGAGATGGCAAACCATTTGGAGAACATAGACATGCATTAAAAAATCCTTATTGGAGTTTTATACCTTCTAGTTAATTCTGTAATAACATTGTTCAAAATAATATGGTGCTAGAGAGTCTCTAACAGCAATTGAGGTTTGCGTATCTCTTTGTTTTTACTGTGTGTGCTGTGAGTAATTTTACAGACCACTAATTGCAATGCCACAACGAACAGCACAATTTCTAAGGGGAGTGAAGTTGCTACTATCTTCCAACTAATTACCCAACAAATTTAATTTCACAGTACAGAGAGCCTGAATAGCCACTGTTTACTAAAATTAACATTATAAATAATTGAACTGAATATTTAAAGAACCAACATTTAGTATCGTCAATTAAGTCTGGTGTAAATGTTCACAAATGTAATTCAGAGTTGAGAACCATCTGTTGGTTGTTTTTATTGAGACAATCCACCACTGAGAGCACATTGTTGTAGCAGCTGACAGAGGCCAGGATTAAATGGTCTATCCTTGGATCAATCGGAGCCATCTGAAGTGTCAACTAGACTGAAATCAGAGATTTCAATTCATTAGTTTGCAGAGAGACTATTTAGTTATTCTTGCCATATTAAACTACGTATTGTATTTTCATATTTACAGGGTCAAGTGCAATGATGAAATAAATTCAAAAGGCCTTTTATGATATGTAAATATCTTTATAGACAATCTACGTGAACACGTGTACAATGAAGGTAGCATTTTTGACCCTCCATCTTACATATGGACCTGGTTTTAATGGATCAACACTGAAGAGACCAATCTATTGTCTCAGGATAGAGAGCCAAGAAGGTGTCAGAGATCTTAATCTAAACCCTTTATGTGATGAACAGGAAATTGATGGCCATAGAATGGAAGTAATTTGTCTCAGGTCATACAAGTAGTACATTATCAAAGTTAAAACATAAATCCAAATTTGGTGATCTTTGTTCAGATAGTGTTGCGGAGGATCAAACTAGACAATATTAGTACACCATGCTAACTGATCATCCTCTCAGAGAATGTCAGTCTTCTCAATTTATTGAACAACTTGACTTGTATCCAATTTTAATTTTTCTTTCAAATAAGCATTACATTTCATGCTTCTTAAAATAATTTCCCTTCCTCCCTTGCTTTAAAGGGTAATTATGGGCAAGAGGCTTCAATACAGCACTGTTGTAATTAAGTTAATTAAATGACCTTAGATATAATTCAATTCAAGGAGCCCTTATAAAATCACTTTTTAGACACTATACTAGCATCTGAAGACTCAAAGACACAATGGAAAACATTTATTGTTCTTGGAAAGTCTGCACTGTTTTGGACCTTAGTATAGATTTAGCAAAATTAGAGAAATTTAAATTGGCATTTCACCTCAATTTATTTGATTTATAATTTGTTGGATTATTTTGATTAGGTTATTGATTTCTCTTTTGCTTTTTTATGGTAACTGATTTAATTAAGTCAGCCATTAAACAAGCATTTGTTGAGTACCTATATGTATCAGGTGTTAGAGTCTAAGTGCTGAGAAACAAAAATCAAAGTTGCCTCTGTTCTTGGGGAAACTTGAATTATGTTGGAAGGAAAATACAAAATATATGCAAACTGTATATCAATGAGGCAATTCAGTGTGGTTGGAAGGGTCAGTAAACTTAGGTTTGAATGGGCAAGGCATTTAACTATTTTGAAGCTCTGTTCATCATCTGTAAAATTTGAAAATTGTACTAGATTATTTCTGAGATCCTTAGCTTTAAACTGATGATCCTATCTATTATCCTTATTTCAGAGAACAGGATTGGGATTAAGGAGGTTTTAGAACTAGGGGGGAGAAAGAGTTTAGCATTTTTTAAGGCTGTTTAAAATATTATTGTTATTATCATCATCACAATTCATTTATTTTAGCTTGAAAAATCATTATTTCTCTTAAACCTCACACTAGCCCTACCAAATATGCAATCAAGGAAATATTATTATTATTAAATTATGAGGAAAGTGAGATTGAGGTAGAGGGTGCTGGAATTAGTTTAAACCAGTTTTAAGTCTAATGCTAAATTTTCACTGTGAACATTTATACCTCAGAAATAAGGGTTTGATTGTTTATTTTTATTATATAGACTTAAAAATCTTATGGAAAAAACGTTATTGCAGATCAAACTTAAAAATATGGTGTGTACACACTTTTAGGAGAACCTGTAGTAAAATATTTACCTGCATTATCACTCATTTAAGAGAACAGCCAGGAAATGTTAGATGCAGACTTTCAACATGTCTTCTTGCCTCCATATCCCAAATTTTAGTCATTTCTCTCCTTCCCCCACCACTTTTCTTCTTTCTTTTCACATCCTTTTCCTTTCTGTCTCTTCATCCTTTCCTTTCTCTCCTCTCTCCTCTTCTTCTCTTCCTTTTTCTTCTTCTTTTAGTTCTCTTCTTTGTCCTCCTCCTTCTTGTTATCTTCCTCCTCCTTTTATTCCTAGAAGACAAAAGTCTGGAAATTTATGTTAATTTATTCTTATTGTAATTATTTTGCAATCTGAAAAAATCTTATGAAATTGACTTACTCTTTGCTATATTTTCCCTCTACAAAATTGAAGTGGGAGATGACACATTTTATTCCCTTTGTAACATTAAAATTATTGTAGGGGGGCAGCTAGGTGGCATAGTGGATAAAGTACCGGCCCTGGAGTCAGGAGTACCTGGGTTCAAATCCGGTCTCAGACACTTAATAATTACCTAGCTGTGTGGCCTTGGGCAAGACACTTCACCCCATTTGCCTTGCCAAAAAAACCCTAAAAAATTATTATAGAGGGAAAAATCTTATTTTTTATACTTTTTTTGAAAAATAGGTGAATTGTCTATTCTTGTGTCAACCTGAAATTGACTTCTTTCCTTGAGTTAATACCACCATGATGTCTAATCTGCAGACTGAAGAAATGACTAGATGACGAAAAAAGGATCAGTGATAAATTTCAAAAGGAATTGAACATTGTTTAGTCCCTACCTGTTGCTTCAGTATTTACTCCTTATTCATTTCTTTTAAGTTGGTGGTATCATCTTTGCCTATGCTGGAAATTCTAGGTCATGAGTTCACTTTTTACTTACTAATGAAATAATAGAGAATAAAATAATCTTTATTAAATATTAATATCATTTACTCCCTTTATTATAGCTCTTGATTTTCTGTTCTGTTGGACTTCTGATTCTAGTCCTCATTGATCTCTGAAACCTGATTATTCCTTTCCATATTGGCAGCAGTCTTGTTTAGATTTTTATCTTGCCCATGACCATGGTTAAATTCCATGACTTCCTGGCCCCTCTTTTCATCTCTTGTTTTCTGGACATTATGGTCTGGGCTACCTGCCTAAATGTCTCCTGGTCTCAGACTTTCATCTTGCCACAATCCTCCATCCAGTCAATAGCCTGTGACACATAGGAATTTCATTTGGGTATAACTCTTGAATAGTTATTTTCCTATAGAAATGGTTTGTAAACTAAGTGGTTTTCTTTAATTGCACTGTTTATTTGTGCAAAGGATCACTTAGATACCTCTCAGGATACTTTTGGAATAAAAGATGAGAGATTTGATTTAATGTTTTTGTTAATTTCAAGAAGTACTTATATGTTTTTTTTTTAGGTTTTTGCAAGGCAGTGGGGTGAAGTGGCTTGCCCAAGGCCACACAGCTAGGTAATTATTAGGTGTCTGAAGTTGGATTTGAACTCAGGTACTCCTGACTCCAGGGTCAGTGCTGTATCCACTGTGCCACCTAGCCACCCCCAAGAAGTACTTCTAATTACTTATATATTGATGGAGACTTTTTCATAGCTGTCATTATTATCATATTCACTTTAGATCCCAAAGGAAATGTCTTCAACCAAATGTTCAAATTTTAGTTGTGAGGATTATTATCGGATGCTGTTTCCTCTATTTTGAGATGTTTCTCAGGATCCGCTGGATATTGCTAATTTTCTATTCCCATATTAACATTTAATGATTAATTGAGGTATAAAGGAACTTCTTAAAATGATGCTAATTACCAGAAAATGTAGTTCTATTTTATGGAGCAATTTAGTATAATCTTACAAAATAAAGCAATCTGAGATTCTTGACTTTTTTTTAGCATGATTTCATAGTATTATTGATTATCTTAAAAGCTTATTTATTTTAAGCTTAACCATGTTTTTTATAAGTTTATGAGTTTCAGTTTGCAAAGTAAGGGCTGAATATTTCTTTGGATATTATTAAATAGTTGCCACATTAATTACTATTTACTACATGCACAGAAATATTTACTACATGCACAGAACTGTAATAAGTTCTAGAAATGAAGCCTTGCCCTTATGAGCTTGGAATCTGACAGATAAATGATATGTAATCAATAATTGCTACCAGTTAGAACATGATAGGTGAATGGAAGGGTTCCTCCCCATCCCCACACCCCCAAAGTGTGACGAGAGATTCCAGGAGAGAGAGATCACCATTGCATTGGGAGTGAGTAGATGAGTGATATAGTACTGTAGGACCAGTGGAGGAGGGAGCACTTGGATGTTGCCTTACAGAATGAAAGGAGAGTAACAGTAGAACATAAATACTGAATCTTATAGATGCAAAATGGCAAAACATTATTTTAACACAATTGCTTATAACAATCTTTAGAAACTAATTTCTCAGCATCAGTGGCACTTCTTCCCACCAAGCTTAAACAAATTTGAAAGGTAACACAACCTCTTTAAACTTCATTGTTGCCTCTTCTCCCATCATGCTATTACCAGCAAAATATCTTCTATTAGAATTGCAAATAATCAATACTCATTGCCTAAGTATGACCTTGGTGCAATTTTCAATGAATGTAAAGGTATTCAAAGAAATAGCTTCACTATGTTATAGTCATGGAGTTATAACCTTAGAAGTGAGGTTTTCAAGTCTCTTAAGCCCTCTCAGAAGAATATCAGGGAGGATAAAGACTGAGACCATGTACAAGTCAAGCATAGATAACAGAAAAATTATCATCAAAATTCTCTTGATGTGCCATCTTGGATGCAGATGCTTAAGAAATATCAGACTACTTTTCATTTCTTCTCTTGAAAATCTAGTTAAACTATAAAGGATATAATTGTCATATTTAAGCTAGTCTATTAATTAGATGTATAGTACAATTGTCTCAGGTCTTGTAAAAAATGACCAAAAATGAATAATTAAAAGAGCTACAGTTTCACCAATGTTGGGAAATCCTGGCTCGAGAAGTCCTCCAGTACCTCAGGTTACAATATATTCAAGATTAATAGATAAAGTGTAGGGAAATTTTGTTTCTTTAGAAAAATTTAAAATAAACCACATTTCAGTGCTTTTAGTTTTTATATTATGAATATTTTCCAATATATTCTTTCCTCTTCCTAGAGAGCAATCCTTTATAACAAAGAATAAAAAGAAAAAATATTCATCAAAGCTAATCAACATATCAAAAAAACATTAATGGTACTTTTACATATCCACCTCTGAAAAAGAGAAGGGAGATGCTTTTTCCATACCCCCCTTTTTGGGATAAAGAATGGTCCATTTAGGTTATTTCTTTCATTTACATTACTAAAGTTACCATTTACATTATTTTATGGTCCTGCTTACTTAATTTTATATCAATTTAAATAATTATACCTAAACTTCTCTTCATTTGTCAATTGATCATTTTTTTTAGGTTTTTGCAAGGCAAATGGGGTTAAGTGGCTTGTCCAAGGCCACACAGCTAAGGTAATTATTAAGTGTCTGAGACTGGATTTGAACCCAGGTACTCCTGACTCCAGGGCTGGTGCTTTATCCACTATGCCACCTAGCTGCCCCTCAATTCATCATTTTTTATTGAAATTTCATTTAAATTTTCCAATTACATGCAATAGTAGACTGTCAACATTAATCTATTTGCAAATTTCTGAGTTACAAATTTTTCGTACCACCCTCCCTTCCTTCCCACTTCTCCTTGGTGGTGAACAGTCTTATAAAAGGTATCATGTACAATCGTGTTTAATATATGTTCATATTGGTCATATTGTGAAAGAGGAATTGGAATTAAGGGGAAAGAAAAAAATATGAGAAAGGAAGAAAAAGCATAAAAGGAGTTTTAAAAAAATGAACACAGTATTCATTCAGATGTCAAGGTTTTTTCCTCTGAAAGTGGATGGCACTGATCATAGCAGATCTCTTAGGGTTGTCCTTGATTTCTGAACTGCTGAGAAGAGCTACATCTGAGATGATCATCTCACAGTGTTGTTGTTAATATATACAATGTTTGTTTTGCTCATTTCACTCAGCATTACAGTTCATGTAATTCTTTCCATGCTTCTCTAAAGTTTAACCACTCAAGTTTTCTTATAGAACTATAATAATTACTCCATAATATTCATATTTTTGTTCAACCATTCAACTCCATAATATTCATATTTGTCCAACCATTACACAATTGATGGGCATCCCTCAATTTCTAATTTTTGCCACAACAAAAAGAGATGTTATAAATATTTTTGAATATATGAGGCCTTTCCTATATTTTCATGATTTGGAGGGATACTAGCCTAGTATTAGTATTTCTGGGTCAAAAGGTTTATTGCTCTTTGGGATTAGTTCAAGATTTTTCTCCAGAATGGCTGGATCAGTTCTCCAACACTGATCATTTTCCTTTTTCTGTCATGTTAGTCAATCTGATAGGGATACGGTGCACCTCATAGTTGTTTTAATATACATTTTTCTAATCAGTAATTATTTAGATCATCTTTTCATATGACTACAGAAAGCTTTAATTTCTTTATCTGGGAACTGCCTGTTGATATTTTTTGATGATTTATTAGTTGGGGAATGACTCATAATCTAATACATTTTATTCAGTTCTCTATTTTATAAATGAATCCTTTATCAGAACTACTAGTTGTAAAAATTGTTTCCCACATTTTGTTTTATTTCTAATATTGGCTGCATTTGGTACAAAACCTTTTAAATTTAATATAGTCAAAATCATCCATTTTGCAATATATAATGTGCTCTATTTTTTGTTTGGTCATAAATTTCTCCCCTCTCCACAGATTGTACAGATAGCATATTCCTTATTCTCTTAATTGGTCTAGGGTAATACACTTTATTTCTAAACACTGCACCATTTTGGCCTTATTTGGATATAGGATGTGAGATGTGGTTCTATGCCTAGTTTTTGCCATTCTATTTTCCAGTTTTTCCAGCAGTTTTTGTCAAATAGTGATTTATTATCCCAGAAGGTAATGTCCTTGGATTTTTCAAAACATAGATTATTATAGTTATCTTCCACTATTTTTTTTGTACCTACTCTAATAGACTGGTCCATTATTTTATTTCTTAACTGGTACCAGACACTTTTGATGACTGACACTTTATAATAATAAAGTTTTAAATATGATAAAGCTAGGCCACATTCCTTTGCATTATTTTTCATCAGTTCCCTTACTATTCTTGAACTTTTGCTGCTCCAGATGAATTTTGTTAATATTTTAATAAAATTTGTTACTATTTAATAAAATTGTTTTTGGTAGTTCGATTTGTATGGTTTGAATAAGTAATTTGATTTGGGTAGAATTGTCATTTTTATTTTATTAGCTCAATATAACCATGAGCAATTGACATTTTTCTAATTGTCTAAATCTGACTTTATTTGTGTGAAAAGTATTTTGTATTTGTTCATATAGTATTTGGGTTTGTCTTGGGAGGCAGATTTCCAAGTATTTACTGTTATCTATAGTTACTTTAAGTGGAATTTCTCTTTATATCTTTTGTCCTTGGGATTTATTGTTCACATATAGAAATAGTGAGGATTTACATTGGTTTATTATATATCCTGCTAATTTACAGAAGTTAATTGTTTCAAGTAATTTTTTATTTGATTTCCTGGGATTCTCTAAGTATACATCACATCATCTGCAGTGAAAGTTTTGCTTCTTCACTGCAAATTCTAATTTCTTCCATTTCTTTTTGTTCGCTTTTTGCTTAAGTTAATATTTCTAATACTTTATAAAATAGTAGTGTTGATAATGGGCATCATTTCACCCTTGATCTTGTTAGAAATGGTCCTAGTTTATTCCCATTACATAAAATGCTTATTGATGATTTTAGATAAATACCACCTATTTTTTTTTGAAAAAACTCCATTTATTTTTATACTCTCTAGTGTTTTCTATAAGAATGGGTATTGTATTTTGTCAAAGGTTTTTTTTTTCAGCATCTATTGAGAGAATTATATAATTTTTGTTACTGATATAATTAAGTATGTTGATTGTTTTCCTAACAATGAACCATCCCTGCCAATGGTATCAATCTTATCTGATCATGTATATTATCCTAGGAACAACTTGTAATCTCTTTGCTAAAATTGTATTTAATAATTTTGCATCAAGATCATTAGTGCTATGGGTTCATAATTTTCTTTGTCTGTTTTGGTTCTTTCTGCCTTTGGTATCAATATCATATTGGTATCATAAAAGGAAATTGACAGAACTCCTTTTCCTAATTTCTTAAACAGTTTACATAGAATTGGAATTACTTGTTCCTTAAATGTTTGGAAGAATTCATTTGTAAATCCATCTAGGTCTGGAGATTTTTTCTTAAGGAGTTTATTGATGGTTTCTTCAATTTCTTTTTCTGAAATAGAGATATTTGAGTAGTTTATTTCCTTTTCTTTTAATCTAGGTAGCTTATAATTCTATAAATATTTACCTGTTTCACTTTAGATGGTCAAATTTATTGACACACAGGGACGGCTAGGTGGCGTAGTGGATAAAGCACCGGCCCTGGAGTCAGGAGTACCTGGGTTCAAATCCGGTCTCAGACACTTAATAATTACCTAGCTGTGTGGCCTTGGGCAAGCCACTTAACCCCGTTTGCCTTGCAAAAATAAAATTTATTGGCACACAGTTGGGCAAAATATTTCTAAATTATCACTTTAATTTTCTTCTCATTGGCAATAAGTCCATCCTTTTCCTTTTTGATACTGGTAATTTGGTTTTCTTCTTTCTCTTTTTTAATCAGAAGGTTGATTTTTTTTTCATAAAACTGACTCTGTTTTATTAGTTGTAAAATTTTCTTTATTTTTCCTTTGATTTTCATTATTTTTTATTCAATATTTAATTGAAGATTTTTAATTTGCTCTTTTTCTAATTTTTTAAGTTGCATGCCCAATTAGTTTATTCATATAAACATTTAGAGATATAAAATTTCCCCTAAAATGTTCTTTGACTGTATCCCATTAATCTCGGTATGAATTTTTATTGTTGTCATCATCTTATTATTCATCATTTCTTACAGGACAGCTATATTCCATTGCATTTATGTGCCTCATTATTTACTCATTTGCCAATTATTGACCAATTATTGCACATGCCCTAGGCTTTTTGTTACTACTACATAAAATATACTGCTATCAGTATTCTCTGTGTGTGTGTATATGAATATATACATATATATGTATGTGTGTGTGTGTGTGTATTTAAACCACTTGATCTGAGTCTTAGTCACTTTTCATTCTCTATTTTCTTGGTGACCTCATTAACTTTTCTAGAACTCTCTTGTTGTCATTTGTTAAATACCAAATTATTTCATGCTATCTCTCCTTTTAGTATGTAAGCTCCTTGAGGGCAGGGAAATATTTCACTTTTGTATTTTTATTCCTAGTACTTAGCTAATATCTTCCTCATAGTAAATGCTTTGCAAATGCTTCCTAAGTGATTGGCTGATTTATATTACTAATAGTGGAAAATCTGGGACAAGATATATGGACATTTTAATCACTTTCCTTGCACAATTCTTTCCATAATTTTTCTGCATAAAAACTTTGTAGAATGGTTAGAATAATTTACAGCAAATATGCATTGGAATATTTGTTTTCCTTTCTCTTTAACTAGGTCTTTATGGATATCTTTTATTTTATACTGATTAAATTTACCCCTGAATATGTTTCTTCCCTCTCCCAGAAATCTATCCCATGGGATAACTTTAAAAAAAGATTAAAAAAAAGAAAAATAACAAAATCAACCAACAGAGTGAAAATACCAAATGTCTCCATGTATAAGACTTTTTTTTTCAAAAAATTTGGGGTCTAAAAACTGGGAATGTTTTACACAGTGGTTGTAAATTTCTTTTAATTGCATTTCTTGTTTTTTGTCTTTGTGCTCATTGTTTCTCAATTGTTAGATTATGTTTTACCATGTTCTACTCAGAAATGGCTCAGCAAAGATTTCTGTCCAGTGCTGAATTCAAGTTCAGAGTGATGCAGTTTGTAAAGTGAATGGAAATCATGCTGCTGAACATCAGTCTAGTCCTCCTCCAGCTGAGAAAACTATCCAAGATGGATATGGGAAGAAGGAATCTGACTGAAAACTCTCTGGCAGAAGAAAATTATGAGAAGCAATGGCCTGAATTAGAGAGGAAATTGAAGAGATGGATCAAAGAGTAGAGGGCCATTGGAATTCCTATGCCCACAAAGATGGTTCATCAGGAGTCCAGAAGAATTGCTGATGGAAAAGAAGTGACTGATTTCAAAGGAGAACACAGCTGGTGCTTCAGGTTCATGAAACAGAATGGACCAAGTATGCATCCATGGCCCAGACTTGCCTAAAAGATGCCTGAAAGCTCTGAGATGAAGATCCTTGAATTTCATAATGAATAAAACTTGAGTTCAATAACTTTATGTAAATTTTTTTTTCAAATTTTGGGCCCCAAAATTAAGTTGTGTCTTATACATGTGGAAATATAGTAAAATTTGTTTTTCATTCAGTACTCCATACATCGGGGACATTCTCTTTGCAAGGTATAGAAAGGAGGTATCTTGTCATCTTTCTTCTTATATGCCAAGCTTGTTATTCCTAATTTTAGAATACTGAGATTCAATTGTTTTGTGGTTCTTCTTTCTACTTAAATTAATGTAGTGATTATAAATACTGCTTTCCTAACTCCATGACTCTCTGTACTATTTATGTTTCAATGTTTCTTGAATAATGTTTCAATGATATTCTTTTATATTCATCTACCATAATTTGTCTTTCTATGCTCCAGTGAATGGTCATCTACTTTTCTTCAAGATGTTTGATAGTACAAAAAGTGCTGTTATAAATATTTTGATTTTTTGTTAATGTTCTTATTGTAGCTGTATGCCTAATAGTTAGAATCTAAATCAAAATACATGGACATTTAAGTGTCTACAATGTTCCAAGCACTGTACTATGCAATGATGATACAAAAAAGGGGCAAAATACAGTTCTTCTCCTAAAGGAGTTCACAATATAATGGAAGAGACAACTGACTTGCAAAACAATTTTTAGCAGGAAGATATATATATATATATATGTATATATATATATATATGATAAATAGGAAATAATTAGCAAAGGAAAGGCACTAGATTTAAGGAAAGACTCCCTATAGAGGGTGATATTTTTAAATGGAACTTGAAGGAAGCCAGGAAAGTCAGGAGGCAAAGCTGAATGTACAGAACATTCTAGGAATGGATGACAATCATAGAAAATTCTGAGAAATTAGAGATTGTCTTATCAATGAAACAGAAAGGACAATGTCACTGCATAGAAGAGTATTGGGGGGGTGGTTTAAGATAGAATGTAGGATAAAATAAGACTGGAAAGATAGGGGGAGACCAAGTTATGAAGGACTTTGCCTGGCAAATAGGCACTTAATAAATGTTAATTGTTTAATTCTGGAAGTAATGGGGAGCCATGGAACTTTATTGAGTATGGACATGGCATAGTCAGATCTATGCTTTAGGAAAATCACTGATGGCTGAATAGAGGATGGACCCACCACCCCACCAGGCAGACCCACCATCATGCTATTGTTAATAGTTCAAATATGAGGTGATAAAGATATCTCCTTTCTATACCTCCACTATACCACTAGGATTGTATCAGTATACCAGAGAATAGAGAGAGGAATATTGAAAAGATGTTGGAAAGAAATAAACTAGTTTTGGCAACTAGTTAGATATGGGGATAGGAGTTAGTGAAACACTGAGGTTGACAGCTAGGCTGTGAGACTAAGAGACTAGCAGGACAGGAGTGTCCCTGAAGGACCAGGAGAATGGTCATACCTTCAACAGCAATAGGAAAGGAGGGAAGAGTTTGGGGGAAGCATGAATTCAGCCTTGAACATGTTAAGATCAAGACGATATACTGGATTGCCCAAAAGGCAGATATCACTGTAAAACTGGAAGTTGGCAGAACAGTTGGGGCAGAATAAGTAGATTTGAGAATTATCAGCATAGAAGTGATAATTCATTACTTTATATGTATAATTTGTATAATTCCAACTTGCTATCTAGAATTCACATTTCTACTGTGAATGTTTCTACAATATTCACATTGAATTTCTGTGCCTATATTTCTATAATTTCTCCAACACTGACTATTCACATCTTTTGCCAATTTGCTGGGTGTGTAGCAATACTAAGAAATATGACTTGTATATTTCTTATATTAGTAAATTCTTTCATAGGTTTGTTGCTAGTTTATGAATTTTTTTCAATAGACAATAATTTATGAACTTTTGCACCTTCTTTGACCATTTACATATTGGAGAATGTCTTTTGGTCATCATATCTGCTAGTATTCTGTTTTGGATATCAAATCTTTATTAGAAATATTTGAAAGAAAATTTTTCTTTTATTTAGTCTGTTACTTCCTTTCTTATTTCTAGGGAGCTTTTGAGCTGTAAGGATATGTTCATTTCTCTGAGTTGGTCTTGCTATATTTCTATATAAAATTTGTTTGTGTTATTCTTTGAATAACTTTTGTGAATCACTGTTATGCATATTCTGGCTTTTGAATAGTCATCAAATCTCTTTTCATTTTACAAATGTCTTCTTTTACGTTTTTTATTTTATTTTGCAATTATGCTTGTTCTCAATTCATGCTTTTTTCACTTCTTATGAGGCAACATGGCTTCCTGGATAGAGAACTGGTCATAGAGCTCCAGAGGGCCCCAGGTTCAAGCCTTGCATTTGACACATACTGGTAATGTGACCTGGGGCAATTTACTTAACCTCTCAGTGTCACAGGCAACTAAGACTAAATGACAGGAAAGATGATGCTCTGCATAGGTAAAAAAGGAATATCTTACTAGAATGGAATATCTGGGATGCAAATTTTTCATTTCTTTCCACATTCATTGACCCAAAGAAAATGCTCAAATAACACCTAGAAATAGGTCTTTCCTGTTGGATATTTTACTTTACTGAAATCTAGACTTTTCATCTGTCCTTTAAATGAGTTCACTACACTAAATTTTGGTACCTCCAGGATATTGTTCACATTGACCACCACCTGAACTCATTCAACAGATTCCATTGTGGGAACTTTCAAGATCTGATTTTCTTGTTCAATAAGCATTCAAAGATAGTATCTATCTGCGATACCTATGAAAAGAAAAACAGAACATGTAGAATGAACATTAAATTAAGCTACATGTTTTGCCATGTGATACAGAAAAATGTTGTGATGAAATACTACATATATTTATGTTGAACAGCCTAAAAAGCAGGCATGAAAAGTTATTTGTTAATATGATCAAAAGCATATATTTATAACCAAGAATAAATAGATTTGCAATGGAGAAGCACTGGAAGTTTCCCCAGTCTAAACAGGGGCAAAATGATGGATGAAATGATGATGACTTAGAAAATTCAAATAGTGAGAGATAAAGCACATCAAAAGCATATTATCTCATTTCCAGAGATGTGAGAAAGCTGGTAGAAAAGATTAAAAAGGACAAACAAAGAGAAAAGAATACAGTAAGCATCAAGTCACAAAAGGAAAATAATCTGAACCAAGAAAGAATAGGGAAATTTAGAAGTAAATAGTGGAAATGAAAGTGAAAGAAAATATTTTTCACTTTTAGGTAATTTTTTTTTCTTCTGAGGAATTTGCATTCTGAATAATGAATGTGTCACTTTGTAGCTATCTCAGAGGAAGGACTGTTATAAAAGGTTTGTTGTTTGTCCTATGGCCATGAAGTTGATCTATAGCCAGCATTTTTCTGGAAAGAGTGCCACAAAATGAAAACTTTGCAGTTTTTTCATGTAAATGGAACATAGAAATGGATTTCCATAGGCCTCGAGTCATCAATGTTGCCCTTCAAATTTACTGGGAATCCATTAACCATTATGAAAATGTCAAGAAACACCAGTCTTAAAAATATGATATTCCCAAGTCTATCTGTAATTCAATATTCCTAGTTAGAATTTGTAATTGAAATGGCAGTCTTGTTTACTTTCAAATCTCTCACAGGAATTTTAGTTTTGTAATGTTGTCAGAAGAGAGATGGGAAATAGAAAAAGGTGCCAGGTGTATTTGCATGAGCATAGATGAAAAGACATCTCAAACAGTTTGCAGTAGAAACCTTTCATTTATATGTGATTCCCAGTGGGCCTTATTGGTTACAAATTATTTTTTCTTTTGATAATGATTTGTTTGGGAATAAGCTTTTTGAGGGAAGGCATGGCTTCTGTCTAATTCATTATTGTATTCTCCTGCCACAGAAGCTAGTACATGTAGTGCCCATCCAGTGCTTATCACTCACACTCAATATATATATATATATATATATATATATATATATATATATATACATATATATGTATATATATATATGTTGATTAGATTATTTTGTTTAAAATATTTTTTAAAAAATTTTTATGCTTCATTGGTGCCTTTTTTTACATCATTCTATATAGGAAGACCTTCCCTCTCCTACCTCTTTAATATTATATCCTCTAATATAAATGAAGAATAATTCAGGAAATTTTCCTGATATGGTATCAGTAATATTTGTCCCCAGTAGCCCACTCGTTATCTACCATTAGGACTAAAGTATATTTAAATATCCATTCTCAAGAATTTTGTTTTCTTCTTTTTTTCTCTAGAACTTCCAATGATTTCTCTTTTGTTTTTGTTTTCCCTTTTTGCTCTGACTTTATTGATAGTACACAATGCAGAACCCTATGCTTTCCCCATTATTACAGGGGGTCCTTGGAGCAAGAATTATTATGGACATAAGATCCCCAGAATTGAGAAATAGGTTATGATGGTTGACTCCACATCAATGGAATTCCTTTGACTAGAGATAAAGATCCATGGCTTTATTCTATGAGGATCATATACACCATGAGATCTTCCAGGTATTGCTATATTAATACTCATTGTCATTGCCAAACAATGGGTTTGAAAAAAATCATTAAAGACGATGCCAGTGCCAACTTTAAAGTTATGAAAGAAATCATTTTGCCTTTATATTAATAACATTAAATTGGAATCCAAGGTTTTCCCCCTTTATTTTCTCATTTAAGACCTAGTCCCTGTAAAAAGTCAGTCTGAAGAATACAACTGATCACTGATATTGCCTTTATCATTAAGGAACATGCTCTTCAGTATTGAGTGGGACCCCATCAACTAGGGGACTTTACTTTGGTTTAGAATATAAATAGAAACCAATCTGGGCAAATTCTTACCCTGAGGAATTAAGCCTCCAACCTTGTACTCCTCCATGAGAGTTTAGAGTGATCCAATTCATGAAGAAGCAAATCAGAGCTGTCTGGATGATCACTGTTCAGGAATTTTTCTGCCCAGTTTGCTAGAGACAGCTGAATCTTATGATGAAGCCATGTTCGCAGCAGAAGGAGCTGAAGACTCCTAATCTGTCAACTCAATAAATGTACACTGATCAGAGCTGATTTTCACTTGTCATTGAGTGATATTCCCTTATTCAAAGGTATTTTGAAGCATTTGGGGCCTTCATGGGTTTCTCTTTAGTTACCAAGATAAGCCATCGACCATCAATTTATTCATTGCTAGCTGTACTAAATTATTAAATTATTTTAATTATTAATGGTTAAAAATTACTATTATTATTATTAAATTTAATTATTGAAAAAACTGTCTCTCAGAGTTTTTTATTCATTATAAGTAAAAGACTGGGTGTCTCTGTTTCTCTCACAGGATATAACCTGGTCTTCTGTTTAGCTCAGAATGCTCTTCAAGGACCTATCTGATGCTTGTTTTCACTACTTTTTTGAAATCATAATATTTAGCAGATTTCTCCAGGTGACAGATAAGATCCATACAGAGACAATGGGAATAGGGACATAGAAAGCCATGTCTGTGAACTTCCCATTCAGTTAAGGCATGACCTTGCCCAGAGACTTAGCAACACCAGTGGAAGGAGAATGATATTTTTGACAATGCCACATCCCTCAAACCATAACTTGCCAGAAAAATTAAATACTCTTTTCTGTATATCAATAATGGCATGAACTAAATTCATGAATCTCTCCAAAAAGCCAAAGTTATTATGAATTACATTGGGCCAGTGGAGCCAACTAGTAAATAGGAAATCTCATTTTTCATTACAAGTATAGGTACATAAACAGAAGTGACAGGGATTAAGACACATAGTTTCGCTCTTTCAATGAGTCTTAGCCTTTAACATGGTAGTCAAGACACCAATAGATTTTATTCCTTTGGCTCCAGAAATGTGCAATTTCCTATTGATGGAATCATGTTCCTGAAAGATAATAATGGCTTTTCCATGGATTACTAGCTTTCCATTCTCAGTTTTGACAGGGTCCTTGAACTTGTCATGGGTATAATAATTTTGAAACGTATAAAACACATTGTTGATCCTAATGAAGGGGTCATCAATAGCCACAATATCCATTCCTGTCTGAGGTGAATGCCACCCTGGTCATCAGGTGCCCATGATGGCCAAATCAATTGACTCTGTCCTTCAACATCTTGTCTCAAGGATAGTAATTTACATTGTTACAGTCTTCATGTATACTATTCTTTTGGTTCTATGTATTTTGTTCTGCATTGGTTCATGCAAAATTTCCCATTTTTCTCTGAATTCTATACATTCATCATATCTGGCTGCACTAAGGACTTATTTCCTTGGTGGTTTGAGTACTTGATTTCCCAGAATATTTCATCATATTCATGTAATATAGAAATATAACCAAATGATTAATTGATGAATATCTGCTTTTATTAAAATTTATAGAATTACAGAATTTGTGATTTGAGACTTCAATAGAGTAGAATCTAATCCAAATTATGTCTGAAAAAAATCTCTATTATAACATGTTGGATAATCCTCATAAAATATTCTACATGTCAATGAAGTATTACCATGAATATTTTGCTATATGTTGAATCTTTTCTCTATCATTGATCTCTTTGGATTATATCCCTTATAGTGGGATTGCTAGATCAACTGATATGTGCATTTTTGACTTTTTTTCTATAATTCTAAAGTGATTTTTTCAGACAGTCATGGATGATCCAGATAGGATGATTATCAGGGAAGAAAATTACACTTTCTCACAAAATATTTTAGCATCCTATTCAAAGATATTTTTTTGCAAGGCAAATGGGGTTAAGTGGCTTGCCCAAGGCCACACAGCTAGGAAATCATTAAGTGTCTGAGGCCGGATTTGAACTCAGGTACTCCTGACCCCAGGGCCGGTGCTCTATCCACTGCACCACCTAGCTGCACCATATTCAAAGATTTTGACAATTGAGTGCTATAGGTAGAAAAAAGAGAACTAGCTTAAGTCTCATGGACAAATTACTTGAATTTGAGAAGCAGTATGGCATATTAGAAAATTCACTCATTTTGAAATCAGGAAGGTGTAGTTGCAAAATCTATCTCAGAAACATTAGCTGTGTAACAACTTACCTAACCTCCCTCAGCCTGAGTTTCCTCATCTGTAAAATGAGAAAAATAATTGTCTACAGAATTTACCTTGTGGAGATGTTGTTATTAAGATCAAATGCTATCATGTGTGTAAGGTATTTACAAGTTACAAAGCATGTTATAAATATCAGTCAACATAATCATCATTATTGGCCTCAGTGAATCTTAGTTTATCTAGCTATTAAAGTTAGGATAGAAATAAATCTCTTTAGATTCTCTTTTCAATAGAAATTCAACAAATATTGTTAAATAACCACTGTATTTCAGGTACTATATGTAATTATTAGATCATTATTAAATTTAAAAATGATGCAGCAATGATAAGTTTTGTATATATAATTCTTTTATTGATATTAATAATGTTTTAGGATAGAATCTACAACATATTATCAAACTGCATGAATAATTTAGTAACTTTTCTTGAAAATTTTAAGAGAATGGTGGAACCTATTCAAAAATCCTATGAGTAATTGTATTAATATTCTTGTCCCCCATTCCTTCAGTCATGAATTTTTTCAACTTTTAACAATGCAGTCAGATTTATGTATTTTACATTACTCTGTTATCAGAGATTTTGAATAGCTTTTTTTTAGGTTTTTTTGGCAAGGCAAATAGGGTTAAGTGGCTTGCCCAAGGCCACACAGCTAGGTAATTAAGTGTCTGAGACAGGATTTGAACCCAGGTACTCTTGACTCCAGGGCCAGTGCTTTATCCACTGTGCCAGCTAGCTGCCCCTTGAATAGCTTTTCATTTGGTTCTTCAAAGTATCATAGTTTCACATATTTAGAACCAGAGAGGAACTTAGAGGTTATCTAGTTCAAATATTTCATTTTATAGACAAGGAATGTGAGGAGTAAAGAGCCCAGACTACTGATTTACCTAAAATAACAAAAGTAGGAAATGGAGGAACGCATATTGGTAGGACATTCTGAAAAATTCTGTTAAAATACAGTCAGAATTTAGTTGTAGTTAGAATTTGTATTTCTTTTGAAAATTTATTCATATGTATACTATTACTATATAGTCTACCTCCCAGGGTGATGATGAAAATCAAATGAGATAATAAAAGTTTTCAATTGCTTAGTAAAATATTTTATAATCAATCCATCCATTTGTCCATCTGCCTGTCCACCCATCCATTCATTCATCTAACCTTAATAGCCATCATCCTTTGAAGAAATCCCTGTGGAGACACATTGGGACAACTGTTTCTGGAGTTATTTGAACCCATTCTTCCTTATCTACATCTACATAAGACCCCCAAAAATCATTGAAATACTAAATTATTGAAATATCAGGAATGGATAGGATCTTAGTAGAAATTACATTGATAAAAATGCATTGCTATATACTTCAACATTTTATTCAAAGAGCCACCAGACCCTCTTGTTTGATTTGTAACTGATATTCTTACATGTGCTGTTTTGCTTTTCTATTTAAATCTCTGTTGCTTATCATAATGCTTGACACATTTTAAACATTTAATAAATTATTTTCCATCCATCTCTTCATCCATTAACTCATTCTTTCATTTGCAATATTGTCTGAGACTTAGAAGACCTCAGCTCTTTTCCTTCCTGTCATTTTTTCATTATTTAATAAGGTCATTATTCCAACTTCTTCAAACAACTACAGACTCTTCTTTGATTTTTCACTGTCCCCCAAGTAGTTTAAGAAGTCTCTTGCTCTTTAGAGTACCTTACCAACCTTAACCCATTCTGTTTCATTAATTTTGATAATATTAATTAATTAGAATTTTAGACTAATGGCATGCTCTAAAGAGGAAGCAGCTTCTTCTTTATATTAGTTTATGCTGAAATTGGTTAAGAACATGTTCATACATTTCTTTGTGATGTCCTTTTAGAAATAGGTTTTAAAAGTAAAGGATATTTCAAATATATAGTCCTGACAGTTTGTTATTCAAAACAGCATTTATTGGCAAACTATAGCCAGTAAAAAGTCATAGAATGAGAAGATGGAGTGCTATATATGAAAAACTGAAAGAAGACCAGTGTCACTGGGTTATAGAGTATGTGGAGGAAAATAAAGTGTAAGAAGAAGACAGGGAAAGTAGTGATGGGGACCACATTATGAATGTTTTTTAAAGCCCAATAGAGTTTTATAATTTGATCATAGAGGTAATGAACCTCTAGAGTTTATGAATAAAGAAGTGTTATGGTCAGAACCATGCTTTAATAATACCACTTTGGCAGCAGAGTGTACAATGGGCTAGAGTGGGAAGAGACTCAAGGCAAAGACACATAAAATCACAGGCTATTGAAACAGTTCATGTATGAAGTGATGAGGGTCTTCCCAAGGGTGGTGTCTCTGTCTGAATGGAAAAAAAATGACATATGGGAGAGATTTTGTGAAGTCAGAAATAACAGAACTAGATTGGATATGGGGTAAGTCAAGGATGCACCAAGATTTTGAGTCTAAGAGTCTAGGGGAATAATAGTACCCTTGAGAGTAGTGAGGAAGTTTGCAAGAAGGGAGGATCTTTTTGGGAAAAATAATAAATTCTGTTTCATGTTCCAAGCTCTTCCATTCCAGTCTTCATATACCTTACTCTCTACCTCATGACCTTTGATCCAGAGACATGGCCCTCCTTTTTATTCTGTAAGCAAGATAATCCATCTTTTGGCTCCAGGCATTTCCTCTGACTGTCCCTCATGGCTGGAGTGATCTCTCTCTCTCTTCAAGTTCACCCACTTACTTCCCTGACTTCCTATAATTCCCAATTAAAATTCCACTTTTCTTTACAGGAGACCTTGGCCCATCCTTCTTGATACCAGTGCCTTTCTTTTGTTATTTTCTATTTCTCTTTCACATTAGGTTGGAAGAACTTTGAGGGTAGGAACTATGATCTGCCTCTTATTATATCTCCAACTCAACACAATGACTGATGTATACTTATTGCATATTTTTGATTGATTGATTGAAAGAGGTTATAATGAGATAAACAGATTGAAAAATAACCTATACACAAATGACAATTGTAACCTTGATAGTTGATAAGATGGAAACGTATGAAAGTGTGGAGAGAAGAGAAGAGCGCCCAGGCCAGGAATGTGCTTGATTTAACTCAAACATCCTTAAAAAAATTGCTATTTAGTATAAGTATTCATTTAAGGACATCAACAAATGCTATAAATCAGGGATTGATTTATTCTTTTGTTAATTGTCTAGATTTGAGAAAATGACTTAAAAGTGATTTGGGTGTATATTTTTCTCACTGGTGAACTGGTTATTAAATATTGAGCACCCTTGGTTTGGTGGACATACTTGGGAAGTGGGTGTGACCCGGAGGAAGATACAGCCAAGAGATAGAGAAGAAATCAGATATGTTCCTTTGATTCCAAATTTCATGCTCTTTTTGATAATTTTGCTACTTCACAATTTTAATATGAGGCAACAGTGGTATGTAGAAATCAACCTGTTGGTCATAGATATTCAACATTATTATTCCTAATGCTTTAGAGGTAATTAAAAGAAGATATATTTTAGAAATTACAGTAAGAAACATGTTTCAGGATAGGTTAGTATTCATTTCAGTTGTAGAAAATTGCAGACCTGAGAGCCAACAATTTAGATAGATGTATGAGCATTCTGCTTGCTATTATCGTGACTGAAACCATTTGACACTTTTAAATGGATGGCAAATGCTCTCAAAAGGAATATTCTGCTGAAGAGCATAGGAGTGGCTTTAGAGGATACTGCTTCATTAGAGCTAAATTAGAGTCTGTAAAGTGTTTTTCCATCCTTAGATGAGACATACAATGTAAGCACAAAACAAGGGCAGAGGTGAGTTATTTTTAATGTTTAAAACTGGCAGAATAAGCATAATTGTATACACTGGCATGGAAGTGTTGAAATTATAATACCCTTTAAACCTACAATGGAAAGACATTGCTCCCAATTGGGATCATCCCCCCACCTATAAGAGAAATCTTCCTGTCCTCACTAAAGATGATGACCCTTTAACCTGACGAGGATCAACGACTCTCCTCTGGATCAACCTTACTGAACTTAGGGACAGTATTTCTGAATTTTTGCATACTTGAGGACTAATTGTAGATCCTATGTACAATCCTGGAAAATCTGTGCATGATGTCTGGCTACTGTCTAAAATTGATGATGGTGGTGATGATGATGATGATGATAATGCTAAATCAAATGTGTATATGCTTTAAAGTTTGCAAAATGCTTTACATCTATTGTTTCATTAATAATATTCATAACAACCCTGGGAGGTTGTGCTATATTATTCACATTTTATAGGTGAGATTAACTAATATAGAGTCACATCCTTGTAAGAACCTGAGGTATAATTGGAACTCAGATTTCATTGACTCTTTGCACAGTGCTTTTTCCATTATGCCACCCAGGTGACTTTCTAGACAGATATTTGTCTGGAAATGTATTTGACCCCTACAGGGTTTCCCAAATATCTTAGTGTAGTTTTCATCTTTAATAGCTTAAGACCCACACTTTTGGAACACCTTGTTTTAGTGTATGCAGAAATGACACATCTCTGGAAGCACCAGCAGTTCAGGTGACCCATCTCATGACTTGTCCAATGACCACTGAGTTGTTTAATCAGTTATCTGAAAAAATTATAGGACTGTCATTGCAAAACATGAACAGGACTGCATTAATATGAGAAAGAAAAGTTATGAGAGAGTCAGACAGAAACACAGAGTCATAAAGAGTTGGAAAGAGAGAGAAAGAGGAGAAAGGGAAGGAAAGGGAAAAGAGAGAGAGAGAGAGAGAGAGATTGAGTAGAAGACATAAATTAGCTGAGCTGAACCTTTAAATGGTATAGACTAGTTTTGACAAGACAAAAAAATGTCAAAAGACTTGAGGGATTGAGTGGGTGAGAGTCACGTTTTCATTTTTCTCCTGGACTAGTTTAACTCATGGGACAAATTCACTCCATGTGTTGTTCCCAAAGAATCTAGTCTCACTTTGCCTCACTGCAAAAGCACCCAGGGGAAGGAGGTGCAGATTGAATTCTCTTTTCCAATTGCCTTCTAACTACTTCCACTAGATTTCAACTCAGTCGACCAGCCCACATGCTCCTAACAAGAAAGCAGTGTTGTGCCAAGAAAAGAACATTGTGTTTGCAATCAGAAGGCCTATGTATAAAAGCTCTCTGGCTCTGGCTCTTCCTAAGTATGCATGGCTAACATAAGATTAAGAATTTCAATTTAGGAAGAAATTTTTGGAATCATCTAGACTTCTCCTCTCACTTTAAAGATGAGGACATTTAAGTCTTGAGTTTTTAGTGAGTGGGCCAAAGTCTCATGAGTTAAGTGGCAGAGTTAAAATTCAAATTTGGGATTTCTGACTCCATGTGCTCTTAAGGTTAAATAGGTAAGGTGGGACTAAATTTTGAGGGCATTTTTATGTCAAACAGAAGAGTTTAAATTTGTATATCAGAAAAGGTTCTGTTTTTTCTTCAGTAATAATTTTTCAATAATAAATTCAGTAATAAATTTTTTTCTTCAGTAATAATTTTTTTCTCACAGTAATAAAACTTACTCCATTTTCTCAGAGGCTGGTTATAACTGTCAAATATGATTTTGAACATGCAAATGTTTGTTTATCAATTTCCCAGGACCAATCTACCAGTCTACTTTCTGGTCTTTACCAAACCATGCTACAGTATCCATATCCTCTCCCTGATCTTCTCCAACTTTTGCCTTCCTATGTATTTTTAAGTTCATCCAATAAAATGTATACCTTATTGAGGGTAGAGGGTGTCTTGCTTGCTTATTTTTATAGTTCAGACCCAACATAATGCCTGAGAAATTGTAAGCACATAATAAATGAGTTTTCATTCATTAATTTGCTGAATCTGTGTTTGTCTTCTAGTTTTTGAAATTCAGAGTGATATGGTCCATGGACAAGTCACAAATCTAAAATTATTTTTTTATTTTTAATAACCTATTTCAAAGTGCCCAAAATGACTACTGGTTTTAGCTGAACAAAAATATTAGGATGCATTCTTATCTTCTGTAGAATTACCAAAAAGCATGTACTCTGGTAGTAGACGCAATAATGATTTGTCAGTCAGTCAGTAAATATTTGTTAAATGCCTAATATGTGCCAGCTCCAATGTCAAGTGATGGAAATAATCATGAAAAAAGCACAGATAACTTTTGCCCTTAAGGTGCTTATAATCTAATAAGGAAAGACAATAAAAAAGAGAATTTGGAAAGAAAGCTGGAGGGATGAAGGTTGCTAACCAGGGACATGGTGGAAAATTAGAGAAGTTCTAGGGTAGTGCAGCCAGGTGAGAAGTGAGATTTCTGAGCTAAGCTTCTTCCTTAAAAAGAAGGGTTTGGAGTTCATTGTCCCATCCTCCAATCAGAGGACCATGGAAGAGAGATGAGTTTGAGTACCAAGGTTGCTGAGATCTTGGAGGATGAAGTTATTCCAATAATGAGCTTCCTGGGCATGGTGGTAAAGTCAGAGAAATACCAAAGTTCTGACTTTGATTTCTTTTACTAGACAAACATTGTGAGAGTTTTTCAATCCATATAATTTGGAGTTTATGAAAATTTGGCATAGTAATATTTATTAAAACCATGATTCTGATATTTCTGTGGATCACTTATTTTTAGGCAATTGAAGGAAAATTTTGTTTCTGATGATACTCTTGTGCCAGTAAAAATATATTTGTTAAATTCCCAAATATACTAGGGAGTTTTATATGCAATCACATATTTGACTTTCTCTTAGTTTACAAAGGCTCTAGCAACCTCCTTGTTTAAAATTCTAATCCTTTAATCCTGTCTTTCTAGTCCTATTAGATGCTTATACTTAGCAACTTGTAAATATATTGCAGAGTTTTTACTAGTTCCTCACAAAATCTCCATCAGCCAGAAATTATGTTTTTTTCTACAAAGAACTTTTCTGGAGTAATTTCTGGCAACAATTACTATCATGAATCTTTCCACTTCTGTAAACAATTGGCCATGACTCAGTAATTTGTATAATATTTCTTTATCATCTTGTTCATTGAGTTCATATGAATGTTGCCCATGGAGTATATTTTGGTTTCACTCTTATAATATTATCTCTTTCATAGATTTCACCAAGACACAAACTAAAATTATGTGTTTTCAAAAAGTCCATTCACATTGGACTTTGTTACCTGTTATTATTGTTATGTGCCATCTGTTCCAGAAATATTTCAGTAAATTTTCAACCTGTTTATCATGTGATCTGAAACTGTAAGTTTTTATTCACATTTTGAATGAGAAGGTAGTAGTCTTTCTATAGTTGTCTTGGGATGATGGGGTCTATATGCTGTATAGGTTTTTGTTTGAATGCTTTCTAAATCTTTTGCATTCTACCATCATTAACAATATCATCATCGTTATCTCTTCTTGGTAAAAAAAATGCTTATATAGCTGTCGGTGATTTATAAAATACTCTGTGAATATTTTTTCATTTGATACATTTTCCAAAATACATATTAAAAATGTACATTAGTATTCACATTTTGGTCATGTGGTTATGCACAGCCATATTATTACTGGGAAGGATAAGATTAGTAGATCAATAGCATTTATGAGTTCTGAGATTTATCTAATAGGATATACCTGGTATCCACATAAAATCCAGAATAACATGATATGCTACCAAGCATGGTGGATGACTAGGGAATGGGTAAAACACCCCAGAATAGAAACACAGAGCCTAACAGTATTGGAATCAGGATCGTGAATGGTCAAGACATTTCCAGTTTGCATAAGAGAGGAATACTCAATCAAAAGAAGACTCATATTTGAGGGTATTGTGTTAACATATTCACCTTTTTATCTTTATTTTTAAGATGCCAGTATTGTTCTTGAAATATAGTCCTAGATTTTTCCTTGATAAATTATTGGTTTTTGTCTAGAGAAGACCAAGGTAGTTGCAAACATAACTGAAATAGTTGTATTCTAATAGGGGGATAGGATACAACGGTTCCCTTAGAATCTCAATATCATCAGAGATCATAATATTTAAGAAGGGATCTGGGAGTACTTCTTTTGTTATGTTTTGATGATATTAAGAGAATTTTTTCTTTTAAAGAAAGAATTTCCTCTTTTTAAAGGGAGGGAAAAAGAAATACGCTAAGGCAAAATATAGAGGGGGAGAATTTCCAGTACAAACAAGGAAGAAGGGGATGGGACAATGTGTGATGTTTGAGTCAAGTTCAACTAATTTTTAAGCTCGAATACCCTTGTCAAGTCTCAAGACTTCTGTCATTCAGTCATTTTCAGTTGTGTCTGAATCTCTGTGACTCCATTTGAGGTTTTCTTGGCAAAGATAGTGAAGTAATTTGCTATTTCCCTCTCTAGCTCAGTTCACAGATGAAGTAGTGTTAAGTGACTTGTCCTGGGTTACATTCCCAGGGTTACTACAACTAGTAAGAGTCTGAGACTCAAAAATGATAAGTTTTTCTGACTTCAGGTCAGGAGCATTATCCACTGATAGACCAAGAATTAGTGATAATTGGGGCAGCTAGGTGGTGCAGTGGATAGAGCACTGGCCCTAGAGTCACGAGTACCTGGGTTCAAATCTGGCCTCAGATGCTTAATAATGACCTAGCTGTGTGGCCTTGGGCAAGCCACTTAACCCCATTGCCTTGCAAAAACCTAAAAAAAAGAATTAGTGATAATCAAGACACTCTGATCACAAAAGGATTATCATAAAGCAGCATTTAAAAATAAAGGGTAAGAAATTGCGATTGAAATCTGCACAAAGAAAAGGAAATAGAAGCACAGAAGCAAAGGTAGATTTATTATTATTATTGTTATTTTTAAATTTATTTATTTTATACTATTACAATAATCTCGTTGTGAAAGTAATCATAGCCCCCCCCCCAAAGATGAGAAAACTCAAGAATAGTGAGAGAGAAATAAATGTACTTCAGTCTGTGTTCAGATTCCAATAGCTTTGTCTGGGATGATAAGTTCATAAGTTCACCAAAGAAGCTGCTTCAGTATTTTTCCCACAGTTGCTATCACTAGCTATATTTCCCTCCACCCTATTTCTTCCCACTATCATTTTTTCTATTCTCTCTCTCCTTTCATCCTGTCCCTGCTCAGAGGTGTGGTGTATCTTGAGTACACTCTTCCACAATCTTCCCTCTCTTCTATCATCTATTCCCCTGTTCCCACCCCCTTTTTCCCCTTATCCCAGCCCTTTCATCTCATTTTTCTCTAGGGTAAGATAGATTTCTATACCCTATTAGATGTGTATGTTATGTCCTCTGTGAGCCATTTCTGATGAGAATGCTCACTCATTAACCCCTTGCCTTCTCTGCTTCCATTTCATTGTAAAATCTTTATCTTCACTCTTATGTGAAATATTTTAGCCCTTTCTTCTTCTCCTTTCTCTTCCTCCCAGTATTTTCCTTTACCACCCATTGACTCCATCTTTTTACTATATTATACTATTATATTCAGTTCCTTCCTGTGCCTTGTCTATATATGCTCCTTTTAACTGCTGTTATGAATGAGAAACTTCATATGAGTTATCAGTATCTTCTTCTTCCTATGCAGGAATATAAACAGTTCAACCTCATTAAGTTCCTTATAGTTAGTCCTTCTCATCCACCCCCTCTATGGTTCACCTGAGTCCTGTACTAGGAGATCAGACTTTCTGTTCAGTTCTGGTTGTTTCAATAGGAAAGTTTGAAAGTCCCCTGTTTCATTGAAATTACATCTTTTCCCCTGAAAGAGGATGTTCAATTTTTCTGGGTAGTTGATTCTTAGTTGTAAACTGAGTAATATCTTGTTCTAAGCCCTATGAGCCCTCAATGTAGATGCTGCCAGATCCTGTGTAATCCTGACTATTGTGTCACAGGAGTTTAATTGCTTATTTCTGGCAGTTTTTAGTATTTTCTCTTTGACTTGGGAGTTCTGGAGTTTGACTAGAATATTCTTGTAAGCTTTTCTTTTGGGATCTCTTTCAGGAAGTGATGGGTGAATTCCCTCAATTTCTATTTTACCCTCTGCTCCTAGGATCTCAGGGCAATTTACCAGTATTATTTCTTGAAAAATGAAGTCTAGGCTCTTTTTATGGTCATGACTTTCAGGTAGCCCAATAATCTTTTAAATTATCTCTTCTGGATCTGTTTTCAAGGTCAGTTATTTTTTTCCAATGAAATATTGCACATTTTCTTCTAAGTTTTTTGGTACAGTTTTATTCTTCCTGGGTTCTCACAAAGTCATTCACTTCTTTTAGTTCCATTCTACATTTGAAGAAGTTATTTTCTTCAAAGAGCTTTTTTTCTTTCCTTTTCCAGTTGGCCAATTCTGCTTTTTAAGGCATTCTTCTCCTCATTTGCCTTTTGTGTGACTGTTTCTATTTGACCTAAACTGGTTTTTAATATACTATTTTCTTGAGTATTTTTTAGTATTTCTTGCACCAAGTTGCTGACTTGATTTCCATTATTTATATGCATCACTCTCATTTCTCCTCCCAATTTTTCCTCAACCTCCCTTAATTGCTTTTCAAAGTCTTTTTTGAGCTCTTCCATAGCCTGATCACATTTTCTATTTCTCTTGGAGGTTTTGGATGCAGAAGCTTTGATTTTGTCATCATCTGATTATGTATTTGGATTCTCCATGGGACCAAAGTAATTTTCTGTGGTTCAATTCTTCTTTTTCTGTTATTTGCTCATTTCCTCAGCCTGTGACTCTTTTGCCACACTTCCAAGGCACAAGGGGTTTTAGGCACAATTCACAGGGATCTTATGTCCTCTAAGGTCTTATGAGAGGCTTCAGGCTCTCCCTTCTGATCTGGAGCTGTGAGGATAGTCCCTGCTTGGTTATGGTCCCTGCTTGGCCCAAACTGCCACCTGGATCTGAGTGTGTGAGAAAACATCTGAGTCCTGCCCCAGGGAGAGCAAAGATATTTTTGCAGTCTCCCTGACCCTCTTACATCTATGGGCTGAAAGCTCTGGATGTGCTGGGTGGCTCTGCTGACTCCCACTGCAGGTTCTCACCACAGGGCTGCTCTGAGGCTGGAGCTCTCTCAGCAGTCACTCTGGTGTGATAGAGTTCTCTCATCACCCCTTCCTGCTGTTCCTGATGATTAAACTGCCCCCTCTGCCACAGACCCAGGTGTCCAGCCTGGCTGTGCTATACTGCAGCTGTTCTATGACATTTTCCAATCCCTAGTCCCAGTGGAACAGACCCAGTCCCTTGGACTGTGAAATTGTATCACATAATCTTTCTGTCAGTTCTGCCCCTCTAAATTTTGGCTAGCCATAATTTGATGGCTTTTGGAGTTTTGGGGGAATGAGTTTCCAGGAATTCCCTCCTTCGCGCTGTCATCTTGGCTCTACCCCCAGGTATATTTATTGTTAAAAAAAGTTTTTGAACAAACAAACCCAATAATAAGTTAAAATTAGAAGAGAAGAAGAAAGGTGGGGAAAATAATCTTTACAGTAATTTTTTTCTGATAAAGGCCTAATTCCAAGAAATAGAAGAACTGATTCAATTTATAAGAATGAATGAACAAATTCTAGTAAATAAATGTAATGGAATACCATTCTGCTGTAATATTGAAGAGGATGGTTCCAGAGAAATTTGGAGAGACTTGTATGAACTGATTCAGAGTGATGAAAGGATAACAATTTATACAATGACATTTTTGGAAATATTCAAGAATTTTGGTAAACCCAATGACCTAACATATTTTCAGAGGGTCTTTCATGGCCTACCTCTTTGCAAAGAGATGATGGACTCAGAGTATAGATTGAAATAAATATTTGTTACATATGGCTATGTAGGAATTTGTTATGCACATATATTACAATGGGGAGGAAATGGAGGGATAGGAAATATTTTTGTAAATTGAAAAATAATAAAAAAATTGAAAAAATATTTAAAAACCCTAAATCTTGTATTATCAGTTATAAAAATGTTAAAAAATTCTCTTTATTTAGTACTTTGTAATAATTATTTCTATTTGGTCCATTTAATACAAGGATTTTTTTTCACTGTGGAAGAAATGGAGGGAGAGAAAATATTTTTGTTAATTGAAAAACAATGAATTAAATTTAAAAATATGAACATGAATTTGAACAGATTTCTAGAGATAATAGAGGACAGAAGGACTTGGCATACCATACTATAAGACTGTGAAGAGTTGAACATGACTGAACAAACAGCAACAACAAACTGAAAGACATTTTTAAAACCCTAAAAATTGTTACATCAGAAATAAAAATGTCATTAGAATTTCTATTTAGTACTTTGCAAGAATTATTTTCATATGGTCCATTTCTTCATTGACTGCAACTGTACAATAATTGTATATTAACATAAACAAGGATTGTAAGTCAGTTCCTCTACTTATATTTTCAATGCCCAAACTAGAGAGGGACAGTGACTATTTTCATGAACTTCTCTTTGTCAGTATTTCAGGCATCAAAATAACTGTTCAATGTAAAAATTCATGCCTTTAGCATTGTCTTTAGTTTGTAAGGGTTGAGTTTCAAGTGGTCACCTAGATGTGAAATGCACTTCTCTTAGTGTTCTAATTTCCTTTAAAATACAGGAATCACAATTTACATTTCCTATACTTCCCATTTATTAGTAATTCCTCTAACTTGAGGGATTACTTTGCATTACTTTATGTATACTTTGTTTTTAGTTACTTATATAGATCAAGTCCTGATTAGCATAAACAATGAATCACTTTAAAGTGAATTCATTATTTGAATTCCCTTGACATTATTTCCACTGGACTGGAAACAATTACCATATTTATACAACTGTAACTTCATTTAATGTGGATTGAAATACATGTGATCATCTCAGGCGATTTATTGATGCTAATCAGGACCCAACTTTACATGTTTTATCCCATAGGAAAGTGACAACTTCTTGAAGATAGGAACTGTTTAATTAATTAATTAATTAATTGATCTCTAACACCAGTATTGTCTGAAATATAGAAAACATTTGATATATGTATATACATATAGATATTATATATATAATATATATATATATATATTTAATTAAATTGAATCTGTAAAGAGGTTCAGGGATCACTTCCTATTTTGAAATCCAAGACTTGTGAAAAAAACAAAACAAAACATTGCAGTTACTAATTGACCAGAAACAAAATAATTGTCCCCATTCTAACTTTTCCATAACTTTGGAGAGAGTAGTATAATCTCTTGCATTACATAAAATTCCTAGCTCGGCTTCTCTGACTCAAGATGATTACCAAACAAAATGAAGCTAAGGTCACTTGGTCTGGGCTATTTTGTCAAAATGTTTGAATCTTAAATAGAATGCCATTATTCATGTTGTGGCACATGCTGAAGAATAGCTCGCTTCTCAGAGCCCAAGTCTTTCCCTACAAATAATATCAGAAGCTCATTAATACTTTCTGTGCCCTAGTTGGAATCTAGTGAGCCTGAAACATTAATGGGTCTATCTTTATTGCCAAGGGATGATTGAGAAATTGAGGACAACAGATTCAAATATGAGACTTGATATATCCAGTTTGGTCCTTGGTTTGAACCAAAAAAGAAATTTCCAAACAACAAAAGATAGCTCTTATGAAGCTGCAGATTTTAAAATATACCAGTCTCAAATTTAGAGCAAAATCCTTTTGTTCTCTTTCTAAGACAACTGGGCAAAAGCTACTCCTAGAGCTGTACAGTCACCATCTGGCCAAATTTCTAGTTGAGCTATATTGCTCCCAGAGCACTGGAAGGAAAGAATTTTTGCTGAAGAAAAGTTATTTGGTAGAGAGACTTATTGAGAAGTACTTTTTCCTATGTACACTGAAGATAATCTGAAATCATTTTGAGGAAAGATAATAATAAACCAAACCAAAATAACCTGCTCTCAGATGCTATTTAATAAAGCCCCAGGAGTTGAAAGAAGAATTTTCAGGCAAGAGCACCCTATGGAGCTCTGCTCAGCATGTTTCCACTGATTGTCTAGTCTCCTTGACATGCCCATTTTGCTGAAGAAATTTAAGTTATACTACTTTGTTTTTATTCATTATTTTCCCAGATAGGGAGGAAGCTGTCCAAAACTTAGAAGAAAACAATGAGATTGATTCCCATCTTTAACTTTTGTGTTTAATTATTCATGATAGTACAACACTTTTCTGCCAAATGTTCTGATTAATAGAAATAATTGGTATTTATGTCACCCTTTAAGATGTGGAAAACAATTTATATACATTTTCTCATTTGATCATCAGAAAATCCCTGTAAGGAAAGTACAACTGGTAATATTATTCTCACTTGTTTTATGAAGAAACGTATACCTTCAGAGGTATAGATGCAAGTTGAACCAGAAGACCTTTAAGATGATTTTATTTGATATAACTTGGAAGATTCCTAACTTTTGATGGCTATTTGTTGTATCCATTTTTATTTCATGCCTCAAAATAGGTGGGGGAGGAGGATGAATGAATTATAGATGAATGATTTATAGAATTATGGAATTATAGATTTGGATATGACTTCTGAGGTTATTTAGTTCAACTTGTTGAGTGTTGCACATAAAGGTTAAGAGACTTTAAACATATAGCTAGTGAATATTAGAGGCAGGATTAGCACCCTATTCTTCCTGACATCAGTTCTAACACATTATGTATCTTTCCCAAATTGTACAGATTTCTTTAATGATATGATATGACCACATGAAGTCTGTGCCTTGAAATGGAGTCCAAGATTACATTTGGTGAGTCACACTACTGATTCATTTTGAACTTGTAGTTCACATTCCTATCACAGAGATTCCTGCCCAGCCATATCTACCCCATTCTTGTCCAACTGATTGTTTGAATCCAGGTTTGAATCCATTTCTATAGGAAGGGGGGGAAAGCAGATAAATGATTATTATGTGCTAAGTACATTACAAATATCATCTCCCTTGATCTTTATAACAACCCTTGAAGGTAGATGCTGTTATTGACATTTTTCAATTAAGGAAACTGAGGCAGAAAACCAAGGATCATAGTAATATTTGAAGATGGATTTGAACTCAGATTTTCCAGGCATAGCACTCTATCCTTTGTGTCACCTAGATGCTTATTAAAGTTCATCTTTCTGGATTTAGCCCAGGTTTCTACTCTCTAAGGTCATTTGAGGTTCCAATTTCAGTAAATCACTATATAGAACAGTATTTTCAATTGTACCCTCAGTGGACCTAAGGAGTGAACATTATTTACAAAAATGCCTAGTTTACAGAGAGTGGCTTAGGTATGAATGTATTTGATTCTATAATAAATCATACAATAGTAGTCAAAACTCAGAATAAAGCAAGTTGCAGGAATCAATTCTAGTTTCCCATTTTCCAAGTTATATCACAACTGTGCCAGAGTGAGGCTGGCTAAAAACTATGAGATGCTTTTAGTCATTTATAACTTATCCATCATCATAGGTATGAACTTGAGAAGAAAATTAAATTGTTACTTTATAGAACATTGGTCTTCCTACATATGGATTGGTCTAGCAGACTTCAAAGGTTACTCTGTTGACTTTTAGAAAAGACTTGACCATGCCTTTTCAGGACAATTCATATGACAAAATTTAATTTGAGAAAATTTTTTCTCTACCTTTTTTCCCTCTTCCCTGGCAACCATTTGCTTTTTTAGGTTATAATTTTGCTAGCTAGAGTCCATCCTATATTTCCTTCAGTCTATATCTAAAGAAATAACTAACAAATAGAAGTATGAATAGAATAATTTTACATAGATATACATATTTGTGTCTAGTAGCAACAATCTCTAATCTGGGTCAACAGGGAGGGAAGATAAAACAAAGAAAAAGGGGGGGATTTTACATGATAACTTTAAAAGAAATAGCCATGTACATTTTTAAATTTAATACTATCTTGTGGAAATGCCTTTTTATTCCATAAATTAAAAATTAAAAAACACTCAATGAATTAATAGGTGAGGACACTCCCTCCATTAGCTCAGAATACAGTCCTTCAGTTCATTAGTAGTCAGTAGAGGCACTTTACTGAAAAATCATCTGGTGAGTAACAGTGTTGTGATAATCTCTCCAGATATAGGCTATTTCTTGGACAATAGATACATAATATTCAGGCCTGCACTCAAAGCCCTTATTGCTTAATTGGACCTGTTAGAGCTTAGGCTTCAATGACATAGGCTTGGAAAAAATCGAATCATCTCCAAACCAATGAGAAAATGGAATGATACTTTTTTCTTTTAGGCATTTATTTTTTCCAGTTACATATGAAGATAGATTTAAACATTCATTCTGTAGCAAGTTTTTGAGTTCCACAGTTTTCTACCACCCTTTCTTCCCTTTTCTCTCCCCATGGCAGCAAATGATCTGATATAGGTTATACATGTATAATCATGTTTAACATATTTCGTATTAGTCATATTGTGAAAGAAAAATTAGAACAAAAGGGGAAAAACATGAGAAAGAAAGAAAAAAATCAAAAAGAAGTTTAAAAAAGTAAATATACTATGCTTTGCTTTGCATTGAGAATCCATAGTTGGTTTTTTCCCTTTGGATGTGGATAGCATTGTCCATTGCAGATGTCTCAGGACTGTCCTTGTTCACTGAACTGATGAGAAGAGCTGCAGTCCATCATAGCTGATTATCTCACAATGTTGCTGTTAATATGTACAACGTTCTCCTAGTTCTGCTCACATCACTCAACATCAATTCATTCAAGACTTTTCATGATTTGGGGCAGTCCATTCACTCACTATTTGTTACAGAATGATAGTACTTCATTACATTTATATAACTTGCTCAGAAATTCCTCAATTGATAAGTATTCCTTCAATTTCTAATTTATTTGCCTCCACAAAAAGGAGTGCTATAAATTTTTTTTGTACATGTGTCTTTTCACCCTTTTTATGATTGAAATGATACTTTAGTAGAGGAGGCTAAATATAATCCAAATGGTATGTTCCCATTTGACCAATATATTGGATTATTTTTATTTTACAGAAATAATCATAGAGTAGTATAGATGCATAAATTCCATGTGAAAGGATAATAGCTTTGAATCTGTATGCTACAATAAAGAGTGCAGTGGTTTTGAATTCAGGTGACCTGAATACTATAACATACTACCTATAAACATAGGACAATAACTTTCCTTTCTGTGCCTCAATTTCCTTATCTATATATAATGAAAAAGGATAAATTAAATGGTCTCAGAAGTCTCTATCAGTATTAAATCTTTAAGCACTTTCACATCTTTTGGAGTCAATATTATAACAAAGATTGTTTTGGCTTTGCTCTCTTTCTTGAACAGGACCACAATGCCATCTCATTTATTATCTTGGTGCCTTATATAGGTTGGAAATGGATTCTCATGCATGGGAAGTACTCTCAATGTGGTAGCTTTTAGAAGTCCAGTCTCCATTAAGACTCAGTTCATTTGGTACCTTTTTCAGGAATCCTTCCTTATTATTTTAGTTGTTAATGTTCTCCCCCTCTCAAATAATCTTGCATGTGTCATATACGTTAGTAAAGTGTAAGCTCCCTGAGGGTAAGGCGTAATTTTCTAAAGGTATTTAATAAATATTTATTGAACAGATTTGAATTCACATTTCTAGTGTACCGAAAGGTTTACAAAATTCTTTTTTGTCAAAGCTATGCCATAAGCTAGGCAATGCAAGTTTTATTCATACCATTTGATGATATAGAAGAATAAACTACCACTCAAAGAAATTTTCTGTATAGTACTGAAGTATAAAGACTTCTTTTCTTTAATTTTCTGATCTAAATGTGTTCCTTAGCTCAGTAAAACACTGAACTTGGGAGTCAAAAAATGAGAATGCTGTCTTTCACTTGCTATCTATGAAATTCCAGTTAATCGCTTCACTTTTCTGAACCTCAGTTTCTTGGAATAATATTACTAAGACTCCACACCTCACGAGATAAAGTGTAAAGAAAGTATCTTGCGAAGCATGAAAAAATTCTATTTGAATCAATTCCATAATTATTGTCTACTATGTATCCAGTATCATACCAGGTCCTTTGAAGACAGTCTTCTAGAAGCTTATAATTTACTGGGGGAAAACAACATGAACTTGGATATGTTTATGCTAGATTTTCACAAAGTAAAAACAAAGTGACTGCTTTCAAGTGGAGAGAATATGGGGAAGTATAGAAAACACAAAATATTTATAAGCATCTTTTTTCTACCTTCCCCACATGTGCTAGACCATGGGAGAAAATAAAAGGGATAGATGAGTTTCTAAAAAATTATCACCCCAGATCCTCTGATCTTTAGTGTTAAATGATTTTGATTTTGGTTTCTTTTTTTTTCTTTTTTCTTTTGTTGAGGATAGAGGGCAGTGAAGTATTTGGGAAGGAAGGATTGAAGCCTGGCATAAGACTTTGAAACTTTGTTTTCTCTGTATGAGAACAGAAGTAATATCTAAAAGAGTTAGGAAAAACATATATTTTTCTGCTATAGGTGACACTAGAACTGTATAGAAATATAAGTTATTAAAGTAAGAAAAGGAGGAATTTGATAATATTCATTTTTTTGTTAGAATATTACCATGGTAGGAGAATGGTTTTGTTTCAGGACTGAGCATTATTAAAGGCTTTACTTGTAGAAAGTCAGGACAGTGATCATGCAGAATCTAGGGGAAAGGCTGTGAAATTAGCAGCAGAAATAACTCAAATTTAGATGACAAAGAACCTAGATTCAATAAGAACAATAAGAGAGGTCTGCATTAGCTGCTCTTCTCATATCACAGTTGAATCTTTTTTTTACCTTATGAGGAAAATCATATTTCTGGCACTCATCTGCTTTGCTTTTTTGTGGGCCGTTGGCATTCTCCTGTATTGCCTAGCTACCGCAAGATGAATGCCAAATCCTGCCCGGTACATCAGAGGTAAGATAAGAATAGTTTTGCCATGAAAGCTACAAGTCATCCAGTTTCCATAGCACCTAAGAGTCATGCCAATGTTAATTAAATCATGGGGTTTGTCAGCCTTGTTATGCCATTTGGATTGGGGAAGGCAAGTTTGCAGAGGCTCATGCCATCTTCCAGTTCTCCCTTCCCAAATGCCCTATTCCTGTACCCTAGCAAAAAAAGGAAAAATAAAAAAAAAAACAGAAGAATAAACTTCTATACCTAATATCAGAGCATCTAGAGTGGTCATTTTTCAGAAATCTTTATAAGTAAATCCATTTATCCCCTTGCCTTTCTCCCAAATTGAGGAGTCACACAACACTACAATTCGACACAATTGTAGAGAGAACAGGAAAGACATTTGGAAAGATTCTTATCATTATTTTATTCTTCCCCCTCCTCTCACCACAAGTAGAAACTCAAGGTGCTAGCCAATACCAAGTTCTAGACAATCCTGGATGTTTGGTTTTCAACAGTTTTTGAAAGCCACAATCCTGCTTTAACATAAGGCTAATATGTTATAATAATGGTAACAATAATAATGATGAAGATGATGATGGTTATAATGATGTTAATAACAAATACGGGGTTTTGATTCTCATATATAGATGTCTGTGTAGCAGAGATCAGCTTGCTTTTGAGAAGGAGGAATATTCCAAAGATCATATGTTGTGACTGCATATAATATTGTCTTAATAATGTTGTTTAATTGCCTTCCTCCACTTCCTGCCCCTTCCCCACACACATTAGCCTAGGTTCTTTTAGACACAGTGTTGGATATTGATATGCAAGAAAAATCATTTATATAAAATTGGGGCTAGGTATTGGACCTGTGAATTCATTAATACATAGGACTCTTAGATAAAGACACTCCTCTTACTTAATTTTTTTGTAATGTCTAGAGAGTTATCTAGTTTAACTAATTTTTATCCTCTCATAGAGTTTATTCCAGGAAAATCTCCAATCATCACTTAGGGACAGTTTAACTCAATTCCCTTTAAGATTCATCTCTCTTTCCCCATTTAATTTCACCTAAGATGGGACATATATGTTATTAATTAAAATCTACTTACTGCATAAAATAGAGCATAAACATAATTTTGATATTATCCAAATGTCTACATACTGTTTAGGTAAATGGGTCAGTCATCTTTTCATAGGTTTCTGTGCTTCAAATTCTATTATGAACTCCCTTAACATTACTCTGCCCAAAGAAAATGACATTGCCAGAAACAATTGTTAGAGGAGAGCTAAGCCTGTACCCTGCCCCAATATCATGATCATTGACTAAAGGAATATGCTCGTTCCATCTTACACTCTATGTGTTCCATAAGCCATTCCTCAAAGAAGTCAGGACCAGGAACTATTTCAATTTCAAGCTCAAAAATCTGTGCCCAGAAATTGGCTTCACAGTCTCCCCTCTCCTTCTGGAAAGTTCCTAATAGTTTATTTCAAATCTTCAATGTGCTGGGTGATCATGCATAGTCTTTTGCTCAGAAGAGACATAGGTAGTATCCTACCAGGAAGGTAAATCCTCATCTTTCAGCTTGTGGAAGTGAATATGGCAGCACTCTCAGTGGTCTCCCTATCAAGAAATCTAATCTGTGATTTTAGATACCTACTGGGAAAATTCTCATTTTCAATTCTGTATATTTCCTCTTAACTCTTCCTCATTTCCTGGAGTTCATAGATCCATTTGAAAACTCGAGAAATTCAAAGTAAAAAATCAGCCTATATAGACAGATAGCATCCTCATCCTCATCAGTCTAAATAATAGCAACTGTACCTAGATCACCTTTCGACATTACTTGAAGGGTTTCAAAGTGTTTCTCCAACCCAGGGATTGTCTTATTTACTTGCTACCATGGATGTGCTAGAGTCAATTCAAATGGGCTCTTAAGAACCACTATTAAATTTTTAGTGTATGCATTTACATGTCAGAAACCAGTAAATTCTTCATACCAGGGCTTGATTTATTGTCTATTGGTTGTCTAGACCTAAGAATGTGAAGGAGAAAATGGTTTACTTAAAAGTATGTCATCCTTACATTTTATCCCAGAGATCCAGTTGTTAAAAATTTATTGGCACACTTTTGCTTGTATTCCTCTCCTCTCTCAGATACATCACAGGGACCTGGGAATGGAAGGACCTTAATAATATACATTCCATAAATGATAGAATTGGTTCAAAATTCATTATTCTAAACAAAGACCTTGGTTATAGCCTTAAAGAATCTCTTCCAGCAAATTATTCCTATAGTGCATATTAAAAATCAATAAAATGTCCTAGGAAAATCAAGGAAACAACCTTGCTCAATTTTCCTTTGAGTATCAATGCCAAGATAACTAATCAGACCAACTAACCAATCAATCAATAAATATCTTTTTTATTAAATGTCAAATAAAACAGGGAGATGTATTGAAAAAATGTATCAAATACTATCATCAAAGATGTCCTTCATGTTGAAGTAGAAGGATTCTGTAACAATACTTATGACACTGAATTGTCCGACTCTAACAGTTCTCCTCAGTCAAGTCAACAGTCATTTGAAGATCAACTCTATTATCCATAATATACATTGTCCATATAACAACATTCTATTCAATAGAATAAGCAATTCAGTATATTTTGTTCTGGACAAACCCTGGAAATGAAAATTGAAATGGACCCCAAATTATGAAGGAGGAAGAGGGTGATTTGAAAATTACATGGGAAATTGAACAGTGCTTTCATTGGTTGCAAGATGTTCATCTTTTTAACATTAATTTTTCATCACTGATGCTTGATTGGAAGGATTAAAAAATGCAGGGTTCCCCAAAGGATAAGGGAAAGGCATCTTTGGATATAAGAAAGCTGTGGTATTACAAGGGATGATGACTAGAGTGCAAATATAACAATAAACATGAAGATTTGTTTGACTAGAAAAAGTGGGTCAATAAAAAATTATTAAGTATTCACTTTTTTTCCAGATGGCACTTTGGTGCTTGCCTGGTATCAATAAAATATTAAAATATTAAATAATAAGGTATTTTGAAGTACTTTGCAGATATGAAGTATTTGTAGAAAAAATTGTAGAAAACATTTGTACCCCTGGAAGGAACAGATTTGATTGATCACAGATTCATCAATGACTATGTTTGCTCTGGAACCAAATATTATATAGTTTCCTATAATCTGATGCCACCCTTCCAGTCCAATCTCCTTCATCTGTCACTTTCTTTAGGAATGTTCTAATGAAGTCAGCTTCTTACTTTCCCCCATCCATGAACTATATTTTCTGGTCACTCTGCTTTTACTTTCATCATTCCCATTCCTAGAAGAGCTTCTCAATCTGTGCAGCCTTATTTTCTATTTTTTTAAAGAATGTATTATGTACACTTGGATTGATCTCATTTTTTATAATTATTGAAACTGAAAGCTCTTACTAAGGTGGGGTCTATTTGAGGTAAGTTTTATTTATATTTTCCCAGAATGAACAACAATGTTGCATACAACATGTACTTATCAAAATATTTATTGAATTGAATGACATAAGTAGAATTCAGTAAATCTGACTGGATGTAAATCTGATATTATAACAAAACAGTATGACAAGGTATTAATCCATCATACTATGCATCTAAATACTATACTACTAAATAGACTGGTTGCTAATCTCCTTGTCTCCAGGCTCTTTCATTGCCAATTCATCTTTCACAGCACTGACAAAGAAATCTATTTTCTAACTGGCCATATCAGTTCTCCATTCCAAAGCCTTCAATTGTTTCTCATGAACAATAACATAAAATGAAAGCTTTTATTCTAGAATTCAAGATCTTTAAAAGCCTTTCTTCAGTCTACCTTTTCCATTGTATTTCACATTGTTCCCCTTTTATGTTATAGTTTTAGTCAAATTTAATTATGACTATGCCATATTCTCATTCAGTTCTCTGTGCATCTAGGTCTAGCTCCTCCAGCCTCTTATAATCATGCTTGTATAATCTTCTCATACATCTAAATTATGATAAATAGAAAGTTCCGTGCCTTCTCCCATGGTTTTTGGCTACTGTATTCTTTTGACAATCCATTTTCTTTACCCTCTGAAAATGGTCAGACCAGAACTAGACGATTCTGACTCCCCATCTATTTTTCTTATTTATTTCCCTCAATACTCTTTAAGTGTTTTGAATTTTTGAAGACACATTTCTTCTCTACTATAATATGAACATTCCTACAGCTTCTTCCAATTGTTCAAAAACATAGAGTCTGTTGAATTTAAGTCAATGGAGAATTCTGTTGAACACTGAAGATTAGAAGCAGTTTGAAAGTAGAAAACACGCACTCACAAAGATATAGAAAAAATGTGGACTAGCTTTGTAACAAGGATAAGATGGTATCCACATAATGTTAACAGTTCTAGAGACAGGAACTCTCAGTGGAAAATTTAGAGAGTTCAAGGTAAAGAATGGAAAGGATGAGATGGTGTTGAGGAATTGGGATCTACATTCAGGAAATACTCATGGTGATCAGATACTGGATCTACCAGACATCAGACATCCACCAAACATTTCATTTAACTGTCATTTAGCACATATAGATACATATACATGGTCATGGTTATATAGTATTTAGAGCTGAAGGGATCCTTAAAGATCATCTAGTTAATTCCCATCATTTTACAAATAAAGGAACTGAGGCACAGGAATGGCAGAATTGAGATTTTAACCTGAGGCCTCTAACTTTAATATTTTGTTTTTCTCTATAGTCAAAGAAGACAGTATTCAAGAGTGAATCCTTGAGTAGTATATACTATTTAAATCTTTTGTATTTCAGTTTACTTGAAATAAATGTTCCTCAAAAATCAACTGACAATGTGACATCTTTGAATAATTGGCTTAAATTAGAAATGTGGTTCTAGTTGAATCATCTTACCATTCGCACATATCTTTTTATTCATAAATTGCTCAGTGCACTTAGCAGGAAATTAATGTAACAGTGATTAAAATATCATTGAATTAATACATAAATATTTAACAATATCATTGTAAAAGATTGCATAATTTTGTTCCAGTAAGAGTACAGAGTCCAGTGCATAATACAAGGGTTCTGTTATTGAATCTCTCATTCTAAGTCTGTCTCTCAAACTAATTTGATTCTTGAATTCTTTGGGGTTTTGAAAAAGCCCATAAGTGCTTATTGGGGTCTGGAAGTATTAAATACTTAAAGGAATGACGGAAGGCAGGGAAATGTGCAGCAAAATAAAAGACTATTTTAATTTCCTCAAATTAAAGCATATAAAAGCACAGTTAATTTAAATTATTCTCAGTCTTATTTTTTTATTTGAAAAAATGGGGGATGGCTAGGTGGTGTAGTGGATAAAGCACCGGCCCTGGAGTCAGGAGTACCTGGGTTCAAATCTGGTCTCAGACACTTAATAATTACCTAGCTGTGTGGCCTTGGGCAAGCCACTTAACCCCGTTTGCCTTACAAAAAAAAAAACCTAAAAAAAAAAAAGAAAAAATGGAAGGATAAGGAGGTGGAGAGTGAAATGGAAAGGACATTGTATTTGGAATCAGAAGATCTGGGATAGAATGGTGATATTTTGCCCATTTATCACTTCTGTAAAATTGGCCAAGACATTTAACTTTACTGGACCTCTGTTTCCTCATCTGAGAATGGGACAACTGACTAAATGAAATCAGAGGTAATTCAGAGCTGTCTAAATGTATACTATGACAAGAAGTAATCATCCCATAGATCTGTAAGATCCCCAATGATAATGCAGGTCCAATGTTTTCAGTGTTCCGTTTTATAAATGTCAGAAGTTTTTTTTGTCTTTTACTTATTTTTGTATATATTATATCCTTTCTTCCTCCTTCAATCCTCCCCTCCTTACCCCTACCCCTCACACCTCTAGGGTAGGATGGTTTCATTTTTAGTCATCCCATCCTTGAATTGAGGAAGAAGAATTTTTTTGATTCCATGTCCTATTCACTGTACCATCTAGCTGCCCCTAAAACACAAAATAAAACATCATCAGAAAAACCCCACTCCTCCAAGGCAGCTAGGTGGCGCAGTGGATAGAGCACCATTCCTGGAGTCAGGAGTTCAATTCAGACACTTAATAATTGCCTAGCTGTGTGACTTTGGGCAAATCATTTAACCCCATTGCCCTAAATAAATAAAATTTAAAAAAAAAAACACTCATCATAAAGAACAAAATTTATAGGGCAAGGATACACTTGTATGTCCATGATGAATTTTAGCATTAATTTAAGCTTCAATATCTTAGTAGATTACAACTTTATTTCCTCTTTTATTTTTTCTTCCTTTTATTGTTCTCTTCCCTCTTCCTTATTTCTTTAAATATTTGTGTTGGTGGGGGAAAAGCATATTTAATCAATTTTTCTTCCTTGAAATAGGAGAGAAATTCATATTGAGCACTGAATGAAGAGCTAGAACGATCCTTAAAGATTATTCCTATTTTAAGGATAACAACTTAGTGAAGGTCAGGTAGTAAATACCATTATGTTCCCATTGGTGCAAATACTGAATCCTAAGAAGCGGTCATGCAATATTCTAATTCTCACTGTACATTTCCATTGGGTTGGAACAAATTACCATACTTTACCTAATTATGACTTTGAATAGTTTAAATTTGAATACATTGAACTGCTCCATGGAATCCACTAATTGGCACAACTTCAGTTCAATTCAACTTAGTTCTCTGACTCTAGGAATTTTTGCCCTTGTTCCTGCTATGTTCATTTAATTCTTTTTTTTTAAAGTATGTGTATATATGCGTGTGTATGTATATGCATATAAAAATACACACAAGTATATTTACAAATGCATATAAAGGCATATCTGTAAATATGTGTTAATGTGTATATACACACACTCACACGCACACATATATATGTTCTAGAATTGTCATCAATGTATAGAACTTACAGTTCTTACAAAATGGTACTATATTTGTAACTTTTAGCCATAGAAAGTTACTTGTGGCATTGGAAGTTAAGTGACTTGCTTGTAGACCCACAGGTAGTGTACATGTCAGAGGCAGGACTTGAACCTAGGTTTTTCTGACTCAAGTCCAGAACTGTATCCACTATATCACCCTGTTTCTCCTGCTATACTTATATGCTCCTCTATAATGCTTAAATCATATTTGTATAGAAATATATATTATATATAGATAGACAGATGGATAGATAGCATAATATATATATATATATATATATATATATATATGCCTATGTACCTCTACTTTTATATGGACATATTGAATTCCTTGAAGAAAACTACTTTTGTAGTCTTGCCTGGCACATTTTATGACTTGTTGGTTTGGACCTGGGATTTCACTGGCATAGGGGATTCTCAGTAAGGAAACTGCTTGTACCAAGGTAGATAAGCAATTGCTATACAATCTGGGGTTTAGTGAAATTTCTTGAAGGTCCTGAGAAGTTAACAGATTTGCCTAGGGTTACAGTCAATAAATATTTGTGTCAGCACTTAAACTCTATGAGTGTTCCTGACTGAGAGGCCAGGTCCCCCTTTGATAGTCATGTCTTAAGTGTGTGCTTTATAGATGTTGATTTATTGATGGAATGTTCATCTCTGCCTTCAAGGACCCATCTACATATGTTGAACAGGCTTATTAAACTGACCACTAATTTTTTTTCCTCACAGTGCCATTTTTTCCTATGAAATGTAGAGATTGTGATTTATACCAGAGAATGGCAGAACTTTGATAACAATATTGAGGAAATTTTCAAGTACTGAAATTTTAAATTTACAAATTTCATCAATGTCTTCTCTTAGTGTGACTGAGTCTGGGATCTTTTTAGGAGCCTTTTGCAAATAAAAACTACTGTCCCTGAAAGCTAAACACTCCTGAGAAAAATTCCCTCTGAAAAACAATTAAAGTGTCTGAGTTAAAGGAAGAGTGTAACAGAGGTATAGTAAAAAAAGATTTTTGGGGGGAGAATGATAGATCCCTGAAGGAACTGTCACATTGAATGATATGACTCATAACCACAATTAAAAAAGGGAATTCTATAAATGTGTCTGTTTAGCATGAGGGGATCATACAAAGACAAAACCTCATAGGACGAAGTTAAAAAAATCTTTAGAAATTGAGTGCATGTTTTTCATTTTACAGATGAGGAAACTGAGGTCCAAAGAGACTAGTGTATCCATAGCATGATTTAAATTTAATTCTTCCTTATTCCAAATCCTGTGTTCTCTCCATTATATTAGAGGTAGCTGAGTGACACAGTATAAATAGAGTACTTAGTCAAATATCAGGAATATCTAAATTTAAATCCTAAGATCCTTGGCAAGCTACTTGTCCACTTCATTTTTCACATGTGTAAAATGGAGACAATCATATCACTTACTTCCTAGGATTTTTATGAGGATCACATGAGATATTTGTAAAGCACTTTACCAACATGGAAGAGCTATTATTGTTGTTTTTATTGCTATTATTATTAACATTTTATTACTTCTCTGAACATTAGAATAGAGCATAATACAAACAGTTCTTATAGGGCACTGTGAACCATCTTAACTCTAAGAGAAAGTTGAACATTATTCTTAGAGACTTCAATGGAACTGTAATTACACCTGTGTGGGCACTCTATGAGTAGGCTGAAAATATTAATTTGAATAATAGTTTTCATTTTCCTTTGCCAGAGTTTTTACTCATATTTGAGTTTTACAGAGATAACACTTTACCATCGTAGTTCAACCAGTCATAAATGTCCAAGGTCACAATGAGAAGGAAGGGAATGAGTCAGGTCATTTACCATTCCAGGTTAGACATATACCATTCAATGTTGATCATACAGTTCAACAGAATATAGATTATAAATTACAGATTTACACATGCGATACATTTTCACCTGTCATTCTATCATTCAATAAACAGATCTCAGCACCTGTATATAAAATCAAGAACATGTGTTTGATGCTTGTGATGGGTGAAATCTGAAAGTTCATTCACAATTTCCTCATGGTGTTGCAGATACAAAAATGAATGACATGATTCCTACCCTTAAGAAACTTTAGTCTGGAGGAAGAGATAGAAGCATTCATAAATATAATATATGATAGATTCTTTTTCAAAAAATTTACAGAACATATGAGTAAATTAAAAGTTATATCAGGACCCTAAGGAAAATCTCTTGAGTACTCAGTTTCTTATGCTGTTCATGGGGGAAAAACATAGAAAACAAAAATATCAAAGAAGGTGTGAAGGGAAAGTTATTAGTCACTATGGAGCATTTTCCCCAAATAAAACAGTGTTTCTAAGTATCAATGATTAATTTCCAATGTGTAGAAAAATTTCTAGAAGTTTTCTAAGGGAAAGGAGATAACTTGTCTGATTAGTGAAGGCTTCATGGGAAGAATCATTTTTGAGTGGGGTGGAAGATGGACTGAATTTTAAAAGGCAAAGATTTTTGACATTGGAAGGAAATAATGCAGAGACCTTTAAGGTGGAATTTTAAGAACTCTGGACTTGCAATCAGAAGACCTGAGTTCAAAATCAAATTCTGCCATGTGCTAGCTCTGTGACCTCAGACAAATCATTTTATTTGTCTGGGATTTCATTTCCTTCTTGGTAAAATGAAAGTATTGGCCTAGACTATTTGTAAAGTAGTTTTCAGCTTTAACATTATATGTTTCTATGTTATTCCAGGCCAACTTCATCTACAATTTGGAACTAGTAAGTTATTTTGTGTTGCAAGTTGAGGAAAGTGGGTAGGAAAGATTCCCCAGAATGGTGAAAAAGGAACCTGTTAGTGGGAAGTGGGAAAGGTGGATGTGAGCATGCCAGAAAGTTAGAAAAGGAGTGAGGGTGGGTGGGTGGAATGAGGAGGCTTGGCATCTGTTCTTAGAGCTTGGGGAGCAGGTGGATGATATGGAGAGATAAACAGCATCCTTTCCTTTCTCCAAAGATGATCTTACTGGAATTATGCAGTTTGAGATGGGACTCCAGATTCCCAGGAAACCAACACCAAGCTAGAAACTATGTAAGAAGACATACTGTCAAAGCAATAAATAGGATCCTAACGGAAAGCCTCCTCTTTTTTTTTTAAACATCACTGTTTTCCCAGTGATACAGAGCTTAGAACATAGAACTCTAGTATCCTAGAGGAGTTTTAATTCTGGATGATCCAAAGACTAAAGGTCAATAAAAAGACTCACTTTAGGTATATGAATTCTCTATTGCCAAGGAAACCTGGTGCTCCAGACCTAAATTCCTCAACAATGATGTGGGAAGCAGTTTGATAAAGTAGAAAAGGAATCTGGATTCATAGACTCATAGATTTAATTGCTTTTAAAAAGTCTTTAGTATCTATTAATTCAGTCTCTTAATTTTACAGATAAGGAAACCAAAACTCAGAGAAGTCAAGTGACTTGTCCAGGATCACAGAGCTAATGAGTGTTTATTTAATCAGGATTTGAACCTAGATCTTCTTGTCTCTGTTTAGTATATTAACTATTGCACCATGTTATATCTCCTCTGTACAACACTAGATGAGACACCAAACCATTTGGATCTTAGTTTCCTTAATAAAATAACAGAATTATGCTAATGATCTCTAAGGTCCCTTTTAAATCTATGAATCTAAAATCCAGTTTAAAAACAGAAAGGAATGAGGGCCAGATGTGAGGATCCTACCTCCTTAGTCATCCTGGGGACTAACAATAATCATCATGGTGGAGAAGTGACTTGAAGTTTCTCCTTTTGTAGTTCTGCTTGCTACCAGACAGAGACTAATAATAAGAAACCAGACCAAGAGAAAGAGGTCCAAACAAGAGAGGAGAACACCTCCCCCCAGAATTATGAATGCAAACAGTCACAGGAAGGTAATTTGTAAGGCTTTTAATGAGCCACCTTGATTATTTTTTTTCCAGTCATGGGAAAGTGTAACTAATAAATATGAAAAAAAGAAAAACTGATTAGGAGAAGCCTGGTTGGTTTTCTGCTCTGAGGAGAGCTGTTGGATAATGGAATGATCATGCTTCCTTTTTTATATCAGTCTTCCCTACATATATCTTAATGATGCTTTGAATGACCTGTGACTTCAATACAATCCATCCATGCAACTTGTAACCACTCCTTAGGGTCTTCTCATCCTGTGAGATTGTTTTTTGCCAATGAACAAACATTTATAAGGTTCTTTCTATGTGCTGGACCTATTTTAGTTTTTACAGGGGGTGTACAAATATGAAGATGAAAATAATTTCTTCTCTCGAAGAGATTATAATGTATCATCCAAAGGAAATCATATCCAGAATACATATAAGGAACATAAAAACAAATGAATTCAAAATATTAAGTGCTAGATAGTTGGAAGAGGGCCCTAGCAGCTGAAGGATTGGTTAGGAAAGACTTTTTATATTTAGTTTTTGCAAGGCAATGGGGTCAAGTGACTTTGCCAAGGCCACACAGCTAGGTAATTATTAAATGTCTGTGGTTGGATTTGAACTCAGGTACTCCTTACTCCAGGGCCGGTGCTCTATCCACTGTGCCACCTAGTCACCCCTAGGAAAGACTTTTTGTTCATTTGTTCATATTTTCCTATAAATAGCTTTTTTATTACCACTGTTTCTGCAAATATCCTTTTAAGGGATCCTCTTTTTAGTTATGTTGGTATTTTGGCATTACCCTGTTAGGCTTCTTAGGAACATCTTAGGCTATCCATTTTCTGTCCTATCTTGTTATGTGATTGGTTTACCTCCCAGCAAGATTTGTTGTTTAAGTTGAAGATTATATCAAGATTTCTTCAAATAGTATTTTATCCTTATCATGTCATTACTTTCTAATGCACAGTTGATCTTTTCTATCTATAAATTCCCTCCCTACAAGTGTTTTTGCTCAATAGGGGAGGGCTATAACTTAACCAGGGTCAATTTTCCTTTCCTAGTTCAAGAAAGAAAGCATCCTTTTCCACCATTCTCAACAGAAAGCTAATACAACTTTTATTCGTTCATTCATCTAAGCTAATATAGAGAATTTCAGGTATGGGTAAATCATGGTATAGTGAGAAAATGCAGAATTTGGAGTCAGAAGACCTCAAGGAGAATTCTTCCTTTGGTAAAGAGATGGAAGGTTCCTGGAGATTAAACACTGCATATAGTTTCAGATTTCTTTTATGTATTGAGTAATTTTGTTGATTTTTTTTCTATTAGAAATAACCAATTCTTTCATTTATCAGATGGCTTTCTGGGAGGGTAGATGAGAGATATCAGGGTAAATTTAGATACAGTAAAAACAAAATGTATAATAAAAAATTAGATTAAAACACAGACCTTGCTACTTACTAGCTATATGAGCAAACTAGTTCACTACCCTCAACTTATTTTTCTCATCAGGAACATGGGCATGGGGGTTGGACTAGATAATCTCTTAAATCATATAACCAAGGATAAAAACAAAAATATAGTTCTCTGGTCTTCCCTATGCCCAGCAGTGATATTCATATTTAAGTCAGTATGCTAGATTTTGAACAATGGTTAGTAACCCAGGATTGGTGATACTTGTCTAAAATTCCTACTACCAGGGAAGTTAAAGTTGACTAACCTCTTGAGCCCAGGAAATCTGAACCTATTTTTTTTGACACTTTTATGTTGAGTTTCTAGGAACGGGAGGAGCCAGGTTGTTTAAAGAGACATGAGCACCACAGGTGAGAAATGCAGCTCAGCAAGGTTCCTGAGTCAATGAGTGGTGGGATCAGGCTGGTGAGTAGTCACTGCATCATTACAAGATGCTGTTAAACATTCTCAAAACAAACGAACAAAATAGTTAGGAATCTAACAGGAGCTTATTGAGATTAAAAAAATAAATGGATTTTGAATCAGTCTCCATCAATTGGGGAATTGTTGACTCTGTTATGGTAAGTTATGGTATATAAATGTGATGCAATATTATTATGCTACAAAAAATGATGAAGGGAATTGTTTAAGAAAAATCTTGGAAGAGCTGTTTGAGATATTGCAGAGTTAATAGAATAGAACTGAGGAAACAAATCTATATGATAACAATATTTTGGAAGATGAAGGAATTCTGATCAGTGTTATGGCTAACCACCAATCCAAAGGACTTGTGATGAAACATGTTAACAACATCCTAATAGATAAGCAAAAGATTCAGAGCAAAGAATGACACCCCCAAAACCCCCACCCCTACACATGCCCATATCCTCCCTCAGACACACACAGATATATTTATTTTTAGACATGGTCAGTCTGGATATTTGTTTTGCTTTCCATGTATGTAATGGGGGATTTATTGTTTTCGGCTGAGGTGGAAGGAAAGAGGGAGGATTTTGATGATCACAAAATAAAATTTAAACCAAAAAGGAATTGAGCAAGGGCTGGGGAAGGAACATCATCATTTGTCATCTGACAGAATTGGACAGGATGGTCTCCGAGATCCCTTCTGCTCTGAATTCAAGATATTAGACTATTTTCTCCTATAACAATGTTTTCAGGTGTCTCTTGAAAAGAACATTGTTATTCAAGAGAGCAAAATCATTAATAAGAACTCTCTCACAAACATAAAACCATACCTCCATTGTCTTCAGGCTTGTGACAATACAGATGTTAAAGCAATATCAATGAAAACCTCATCATTAGTATTCTGGTTCCTCAAATACCATCTGCTGCACATCTTAGGAGGGAGACAGGTGGAAGGATTCTTTAATTACCCTATGAACCATTCTGGTCTTTTGCTTTTCTTAGGCTGATTAGCTCACTTCTATAGAGGAATATAATTTTTCTTTTAATAAAAAGCACCGACCTCAGCAGGTTGCAGATGCTAAATATATATATATATCTCCAGAAAGAACACTGAAGATGAATGAATTCTTTTGCAAGCCTTTATGAATTAAATATATGGCTTGTTCCAAATTGAATTCCCTTTTTTAGAAGACACTTAATATTATTGATAGTGGGTTATAGATTACATTACTAGTAACAGAATGCTGTCTATACATAAGGAGATAGCTGGATAGCAAATCAATTCTCTTTGAACAACAGTGAAGAATGTGCAAAAGAATAATAAAGCATATATGTTGGAGAGATATTTCTGCTAGGATATTTCCATATTACCTTTGATTTCCAAATGAATCAGAATGATAGAATCTCAGAATTAGAGGGACATTTCAAGGTCAGAATTCAACATGATAATAGTCTTATTATAGTATTATCATTTAAGTCTTGTATTCCAAACTGGATTTTCCCCTTTACCCCCTTTCTACCTCAGTGATGTATCCCTGACATTGTTGGGATGGAGAAGGAATTCAGAATATATGCTATACATACATACATACATACATACATACATATATATGTGCAATACAAAAAGAAACTACTCTTACAGTTTTTTTAGTATCTTTATCTGCTGCTATATCAATGCTGGGAGTGGAAGAACACTAGGAATTGGGTCATTTTTCCATTCCTAAGGCACACTGAGAATATTTCCACCTTTGCACTTATCTTGAAACACAGCAACCAACTTCCTTGCTTATTTTCTTACCTACAATCCCTATGACCAAGGACTGTGACTTAACTCACTTCAACTTTCTCTGCCTCAGTTCCCTCATTTGTAAAATGAGGGAGTTGTAATAAATTATTTTAAAGTCCCTTTGAGTTCTAATCTCCTATGTTAGATTTCCCTCTCACCACAGATTTTTTTCTGAAGCCTGTTATTTTCTCACTCTTAAACCTCATTATGATTTACAATTCTACTCCCTCCCTTCATCATCACTTCCAGGTCACCTTCTCAGTCTTTTTGCCATGTTAACAATTACTCACCTGATGCTACCACAGTGGATTCCAGACAGATGCATTTATATCTCCTTTATCCAAATTCACTCCACACCCTCCAATTCTTCTCCTTTCTTCCCTGTTTCATTGTCCATAGTTCTTAATACCAATTGCCTACCTGAAAGAGTAATTGATTTTCATTTCTGACAGGTCACAATTTTGATGCTACTTGAGTTTTTCTAGAAGTGTGTAGATCAATTCCTTTTTGGGCCTCCCCTTCCACTGGAAAAAACTTTTATGTTTAAACATTTCTACCAAATATTTGATTCAAAAATCTCTTTCCCTGTAACTTTTCAGAGCATCCCTTTGGACCAAGAAAACATAGCTGCTTCATCTCTAAGACAGCACTTCAAATATTTATAGGTAACTTTCAAGCTCCCTTTTACTTCTCTCAGCAAAAATATCCCTAATTCCCTCAACTATTCTATGTACAGCATGGTTTTCAGATTCCATACTTTGCTCAACTCCCTCTTCTGATCATTCTTCATTTTCAGAAAGAATATTTCTTTTAAAATGTCCTATTCAGAATGGACCAAATTGATATGACTTGCTTCAACCAAGGACTTAATTAGGGAAAGTAGTTACAGGGCCTTCTACTTAAATTAATGCAGAGATTGAGACTTAGACCTAGGCAATCTTTCAACAATAAGAAATTTTCAATCCATGATTATTTGCTCCTAGATATAATTATTATGCATGAAATCATACCAATTCATTCTGAATGAGGAAATAAAAAATATTTGGAATAATGTCAACACAGTTCAACTTAATTCAGCAAATATTTATTATGTATTTACTATGTTATGGAAAAAGTCCTACCATAAATTGTCCAGTGGCCTGGAAAGGATATGAGATTTAGAAAGATCTAATCTCCTGAAAGAGTAAAAATATCAAAATGACCTTATGCAATTTCGTCCACTTCTACTGCAAGGGTGGCAAAGTGGTCTTGATGGAAGAATGTCATTCCAATATTTGGAAGTGGGGGTGGGGAAAGAAAAGAGTAAATTCTAGGTAGAGGTTGGAATCAAATGGTACTTAAAAAGGCATAGAGGTGAGAGGGGGAAAGGAGGTCAGGGGACAGAATATATCCCATTTTGGATAGGGAAGAGGTATGAATTCATTTTGAAAATGCAATTTGTAAATAAATTATGGAAGATAGTGAGAGACAGGCTGTAGCTACTGTTCCAATAGGGAGAATAAAGGAATTAAACAACTTGCCCAAAGTCACACAGATAAGAAAGATCTGAACCCAGATTTGAACTTGAATTTCCTTGATCCAAAGCTCATTGCTCTACTACTCAGATTGATACCACAGTGGATGGAGTACCATCTCTGAAGTCAGGAGGACCTGAGTTCAAATCCTGCCTCAGAGGCTGTGACCTTGAGCAAGTCACTTAACCCTGATTGCTTCCCATCCAAAGCCATCTCCAGTCATCCTGATTCATATCTAGCCACTGAACCCAGATAGTCTGGAGGAGAAGGTGAAGCTGGTAACTTAGTACTGCCCTCTCTCACTCAAATCTTATCCACTTGAAATAGTATCACCTCCATGATGTCATGGTCTTCTTTGAGTACAAAGGGCAAACATCATCATAGTCATCATTATCATGAAACATATGAGAAATAATGAAAGACTCCAAAATGTCTGGAATGTATCAGAATAGGGATTTAGAAAGATTACTTTGGTAGAGATATTTATGATAAATTGAATTAGGGGGAGGTGGATTTGTAGGAGATGTCATTATAGTAGTTTAGGTCAGAGATAATGAGGATCAGAAGTAGAATGATGGCTAAGAAATAAAAGTAACAACTAGATGTGAAACACTTCAGAGCCAAAAATGACAATATCTTCAGCAAAGAGTGTATGTAAAGGCTAAGGGAGAAGGAAGAATGAAAGAGGTCTCCAAATTTTTGAGTTTCAGTGAATGTCAATCAGTGCCATAAAAATATTTTTAAAAAGGGGGGGAATTTTCAAGTAATAAGGTAAGTTGTCCAGGGAAGACATAGAGGTGGAAATAAAGGGTTGTAGCTCAGTAAAGAAACTGAGGTTGAAGGTATGTCATCAGGATAGAGGTATAAATTGAAGCAATGGGAGAAGATTAAATTGCCAAGGGAAATACCCTAAGAAGAGGAGGAGTCGAGTTGATAGATAAAAGGCAAGGGCTAAAATAAAATAATTGTGCTGTTAGAAATGATGGGCATGATGCCTTCAGAAAAATATTGAAAGGTTTAAATGAACCAATGCAAAGTATTGTGTGAGGAACCAGGGAAACATGGTAGATAGTAACAGTAGTATTTTATGATGACCAACAGTGAATAATAACTATTTTCAGTACTACAAAGACCTAAAAATTCTAAATGCTTTTCTTTCAGAGTAATTGATAGAATCTGAATGCCACTTGAAGCATGCTATTTTTCCCTTCTTTATTTTATCATTATTTTTGGTATATGTTTTCCTTTCACAAGGACTATGATGTTTTACAAAGAAGAAGAAGAAGAAGGAAATGAGGATAAGAGGAGTAAGGACAGGAACTTGAGCAGAACTTTAATTAAGAAGAAGAACCAAAAAATATAGAAAAGAAGCAGTAATGTGGAGAACAATCATGAGATGCAAAGTTTCAGAAGTTAAGGAAGGAGAAATCATCAATAAGGCTGGGAATGATCAGCAATATCAAATGCTACAGAAAATCCAAGAAGTATAAAACCTGAAAATTAACCAGTGGATTTGGAAATTGAAAAAACATTTTAGTTTGTGATAAGAAACTGAAACCATATTGCAAGATGAGAGAGAGAGAGACAGAGAAGGACAAAGAGAGAGAAAAGGAGACAAAGATAGAGTGACTGACAGAGACAAAGAGAGAGAACAGAGTGAAACCCATTGGCACAGACAACTCCTTTGACACATTTAATAGAGTAGGTAAGAAAAGACATAGAATACTAGTATAAGAGTATGGTAGAGATTGGGGAAAAATTGTTTCCCCCCAGGATAGTAAGATTAAATATGTCTATAGAGAGAAATTAAAGCAACTAATAAAGGTGGAAAATTAAAAAATGTAATGCATCTAAATTAATTCTAGAATGAAATATAACTCCCTTAGCCTGATATTTAAAGCACTCTACAATCTATTTCCCATCTATCTTTCCATTTTTATGTCATATGACTCTGCTTTCTTCTCCATTCTAGACAAATTAATCTGCATTTTGTTCTTTATATACCATGCCACATCTTCCATCCCTGTGCCTGTCCCTCTCCCACATCCTATGTACGTAATACACTCCTCCTAACTTCCACCTTGGAGAATTCCTAGCTTCCTTCAAAGTTCACTTCAGGCATCACTGCCTACATAAAGTATTTTCTACCTTACTCTTGTGTTCTTTTCCCCAGTAGAATTATTTGAAGGTTGGAACTGGTTTTTTTTAGTTGTCTGGTAATGTGGTCATATCTGTTTTAGGAATTTGGCCATATGAAGGATAGACTGGAGAGTGAAGGAATTGAAGATGGGAGATCAATTGAGAGGCTAATAAAATATTCCATGTAGTAAATAATAAGTGTTTAAATTATCTTAGCATATATATAAGTGGAAAATAAGAGGATGAATGTAAGATATATAGAGATTAAATTTCATAACTTAATGAATAGAAGTAAGAAGAATAATTAAGCATGAATCTAAGGTGGCATAACTATATTATATAAGGTTGGTAGTACTCTCAATAGGGCAGTCAGATGTTTATGTGGATAGAACACTATAGCTAGAGTCAGGAAGATCTTTGTTCAAATCTAGCCTCAGATACTTACTAGCTTGTATGACCTGGGAAAGTCACTTAACTTTATTTGCTTGAGTGTCCTTATCCGTAAAATAGCTGGAGAAAGAAATGGGAAACCACTCCATGGTATCTATAACAAGAAAGCCCCAAGTGGTGTCACGAGAATTAGACATGATTGAAATAACTAAACAAAAAAACATACTGTCAATAGAAATTGGAAAGTTTGAATTTCCATTTTCCACATTTGAATTCAAAATACCTATGGGATATCCAGATAGATTTGTTCAGTATTTGGTTGGTATGATGCTGAAACTCAGGAGTGAAATTATAACTGGATAAGTAGATTTGCAAATCATCTATATAGAAATTATTTGAATTCATGGGAATTGATATTAATGTGGGAAAGATGGAAACATGTGGGCTATACTATCCCACAATTAGATGAATTTGGAAACTGATAGAATAATTAGATTCAGAGTAAGTGAAAATAGTTTGCTGACATCAATGACTACCTTATCTTATCTTTAAATGGCACATAAATAGGAAGACTCTAAATCAGAATGGAAAAAAGAATTTTACAACTTACACATCATTCCCATTCATCTAATAAAATGGAATCATTTCAGATAAATTTAAATTCTTACTTGAGTTGTGTTACCCTGATGGGAGAGACAATGTTAGACAGAAATCTAGTTAGAAAAGATCCGGGGATTTTAGTGAATTGACAGCTCAATATGATATGATGGCACACATGATATGGCAGCCAAAAAAGCTAGTGTTAGTTTAGCTTAAATCATAGCCTCCAGAAATAAGGAAATGATAGTCCTCTGCTTTGATCAGACTATGTTTTTTTTTTTTTAGGTTTTTTTTTTTTTGGCAAGGCAAATGGGGTTAAGTGGTTTGCCCAAGGCCACACAGCTAGGTAATTATTAAGTGTCTGAGACCGGATTTGAACCCAGGTACTCCTGACTCCAAGGCCGGTGCTTTATCCACTACGCCACCTAGCCGCCCCAGACCATGTTTAAAATATATGTTCTCCTGGGTATTACATTTTTAAGAAGGACATTGAGAAGCTGGAGAATATTCAGATGGGAATAACTAGAATGAAGTAACTTGAGTGTATTCTAATTGAATATCACCAGATTAAAATGGATATGAGGGGGCGGCTAGGTGGCATAGTGGATAAAGCACCGGCTTTGGAGTCAGGAGTACCTGGGTTCAAATCCGACCTCAGACACTTAATAATTACCTAGCTGTGTGGCCTTGGGCAAGCCACTTAACCCCATTGCCTTGCAAAAACTAAAAAAAAAATGGATATGACTAGTATACAGAAAAAAAAAACAACTTAGAAGAATCTATAATCTGAAAATCTATAATTTGGAAGAGAGCTTATACTTATTCTATTTGACCCTGGAGGGCACGGCAATATCAGAACTTTCAAAGAATATAAGCATGATAATAGGAAAAACCTTGACAATGACTTTGGCTGAGATGTGGAGAATATTTCTTGAAGAATGTCATATGATATCAAGGAAAAGATTTCAAAGAAAAGTGTAGGCATATTTTAGGGAACCTACAAGGAACCATTGGATGAAGCAAGACTAAAGTTGGAAAAAAGGAGAGTGGTTAGAGGGGAATGGTCCTAGAAGACATAAAGAATAAGCTTGAGAACATAAATAGAAGGTTTAATCTTGTCAAGGAGAGACTCACCTCTTCATCAAAGATGTAAACAAGGAGAAAATAATAGAAGACAAATTGGGGTTTTGAGATATTCAATAGAGAAGACTCAATTTTCTCAATAAAGTAGGAAGTAAAGATGAGGGAGAAGTGTTATAAGAAACCTGAGAAGTAAAGTTAAGGTTGGAGCAGCTTCTTTGAGGACTTCAAGAGAGTACAATAGGGAAGAATTAAAGATTTCCACATAGCAATAAGGGCCCAGTCAAAATTAGATATATATTTGTGAGAAATCCCAATTACAAAATTACATGACTTTCCCCAGAAGAATCCAGAAGTAGTTGAATATGAATGGAGAAGATGGTTGGAGTTCCTAAGAGTTGGTGTTTGATAAGGCATTATTTGGAATTGACCAAATGGTAAAGGATGCAAGGGTAGTTAGGACTGAATAAATCACTCATAGAGTCAACCCTCCTAAGAGGAAGAAGGGAGACAAGAGGAGGAGTAAAGGGGTAGAAGAGGGAAGATTTATCTTTGTATCACTTATAGTACCTTGCATTTTCTGGAATATATTAGGGACTGAATAATTGTTCATGTTATTTTTGAATGAATTGAATGAATGAATATAGACATTTAAATTTTATCTTGCTACTCAGATGAACTTACAAAAAGGTTAATATCTATATAAAAGAAAATTTGATTTTTCATATATTTCTGATAGAAAAATTCTTTTTTGCATTAGCTTTGTTAAACTGTCCTTTATAATACTGCAGTTCATAGTTTTAATATCAAGATAGTATTTTATACTTGCAAAATTTAATATCCATTATCACTTTTCAATGAAGCAATAATTCTGAGAAATAAGTTAACAATAACCCTATTTTACAGATGAAAAATGGAAGTTTAGCAAGATCAAGTGATTTTCTCATACTCATATATCTAATAAGTTACTGAACTAGGACTTGAACCCGGAATGTCTGACTCTAGGAAAGCATTATGCCAGGCATCCTCTGACACAGTCAAACTTCATATCACCTACATCAAGTTTCCTCACCTTCCCTTACAATGAGATATTTTGATAGTGCTCTGGAAAACAGCAAAATTAACTGATTACTCCCACCCTTAACTTCCCTGTGAAGAAAATGGAAATATGAATTCTTTCAATATACTAAATATGTTTTAAGAAGTGTTGGTATAAAAAAAGTGTTGGTAAAACCAATGGAGTAATCTTTTCCCCAAGTGTATTAAGGCCTTTCTACTTGGCAAACTTCTCACTGCTTTGCTTGTAGGTTGATCTGGCAGGAACCTCTTTTTCTGCTCTTTCCAACCATATGTTCATTATGGAATAATGGAGGTAGTGGCTGTGTCCACATAATGCCAGAACAATTGAGCAATTTAGTAGATGGGGGGGGGAGTAAGTGGGGAGAAGGTGGGCAAGGTTGTTTGGAATCATAGATAGAATCATCAGCTGAATGATTATTTTCAGACTTAACCAGATTTCACAGGCATCATGTAGCTAGTCTGTTACTGGTTATTCAATCACTTTTCAGTCATGTCCAACTTTTCATGATTCCATTTGGAATTTTCTTGGTGAAGATACTGGAGTGTTTTGTCAGTTCCTTTTCCAATTCATTATAAAGATGATGAAGCTAAGGCAAACAGGGTTAAATGATTAGTCCAGGGTCACATAACTAGTAAGTATTTGAGGCTGGATTTCAACTCAGTAAGATGATTTTTCTTGACTCCAGACCTGGCAGTCCATCCATTGCATCACCAAACTGCACTATTAATAATTATTATTGCCCAAATAAAATCCATAGAAATCAAGAGAATGGATTCCCTCCCCCATTTAATACATGAGAACCTTCACTGAGAAAGTCAATCCATTATAATGAGAATTCTTGAGTAATGGGGCAGTTACTGCTTTAACTCTAATCAGTAACCTGAAATGTTTATTAATTTATGAAAGCTTAATTATATGTCTATAATGTACATAGTACTCTGGTAGACTCTGAAGAAGAAAAAGAATTAAGGATGGAGTTTGTCAGTTAAGGAGATAAGGCACATATACATTTAATAATACAAAGATTGCCAAAAGTTGAGGATGAGGAAGGTTTCATAACTTTAATAATACACCATCCAGAGAATTTTGGGCTTTCTAATACAGCCCAGTGTGAATAAAAGAAAAAAGTATGTGTTGCTTGGAGCCTACGGTCATAAATTATTTCAAATTGATGAAATGACCTACCAGGAAAGATAAATGACAATCAGAGTTAATAAAAATTCAATGGCAGCCACCAATGCTATGAATTTGAATCAACTTTACATTATTTCTTGATTCTTTCCTTCCTTAAAAGCTCTATGACATGACTGATCCAGGAAGGTAAGAACTATGCTCAAGGAAGGTAAGAACTATGCTCAATGAGAAGTGCTACTGCCTGGATCACTGCTAGTTTCTTACTGGTTATTCAATAATTTTTCAGTCATGTCCAACTTTTCATGAATTTATTTTGAATTTTCTTGGTGAAGATTCTATTTCTGTCTGTTAGTACTATATTATAGAACTTTCTTAGAGTCTGTGGTAGAGAGGAATATAAGAGTGATGTGATAGGTTAGTATATTTCTAACAACTGGCTTCCTAGGGTGCGGGTAAGATATATGTGCAACACACTTTTAAGTTTAATTGGCATTATCAACACTTTCTCCATTACTTTCTGAAGTTCAAACAATCAACAAAACCAAATTTAAGCTCTGATTTGTAGCCCTTGCCAATTTCCAAGGTATACATATTTATAATGAAAATTTAGCAACTAGCTCTATGAGTAGTTCAAGCTGGTTCCAATACACTTCTAGATTTGGCTACCTCTGTGGCTACGATGTGAAAGTAATATCTTTTACCAAAATACTTTATATACATATACACATATATGTATATGTATATATATGTATTTGTGTATGTATGCATGTATGTATATCTCTACATATATAAATATATACTCTCTTTGCTTTCCCCATCTCTGTTTCTGTACCTCTATCTTACCTAGGAAGCATCACCTAGGAGATATGATCAATAGATAGCTATCATAAAAGATTTCTAATTAGAATCTTGTCACTGGGTATTGTGATGCATGCCTGTAATCCCTGCTTCAGAGAGACTGAAGTTAGTGCATTTTTTAAAAAAAAATTCAGATGCTCTAAGGTTTAAAGAATGAGTATGTGACAAGAAATTAAGTTTTAGATATACTGAAAGACCTAGATTTGAATGATAATCCTGGAGAGTCATGGATGAATTATAGAAATAGATAATTACATTCATCTCTCCATCTGTATCAGAATTTCTACAACACACCCTCGTAGACCATATTTTCACTCAGTCAACAGTATTTATTAAATTCTTACCTTGCACCAGACCCTGTGCTAAATCTAGAGGCATAAATGCAAGCAAAAGGAATGATACTTCCTGTCTTCAAGAACTTTACATTTAAATGGGAGCAGCTCCCAAAAGGGGAGCTGGAATGGTTGGAGAAAGGAGGTACTTGTGAAGGACATGGTGGATAAATATGGAATATTTGGGATGGATAGTCTAGGTCAACCTTCAGTGGAACTGACTGAGTACAAACCTAGGCCATTGTATCTAGCCCAGACCAGATCAAGATTAAATTTTCATCAAAATCTCTTGCCCAGTCTTTAGGTAGATATTACCTCTTTCCATTCTGTCTCTAATGCCTCTACTTCTTGCTCTAGAAACAAAACAACCCAACCAATTGTCCTGTTTCCATTTATTAAATCATATGATTCCCTGCATCAAAATTCCTTTTCCTGGCTGCCCCTTTCTTATGTCATTTTCCCCATTAGAAAATAATCTACTCAAGGCCAGAGAATGCCATATTTTTGTATTTACAGTACAGCCTCAAACACATAGTACCATAGGCCAGTTGGGTTGGAACATAGACTGCATGAGGGGGAATAATGTATAATCAGTTTGGAGAGAGCAGAGGATGGAGTCATGCTGTGAGCAGCTTTAAATGCCAAAGCTGTGGGTCCTTATTCTTGCTGAATAAAACTAAAAACAAAACAAAACAAAAAAAAGCCCAAAAAACAAAAACTCCAAAACAAACTGATAAAAGTCCTATGAACAAATGAAAGTATATATTTCTACTATTTACTTGTTGTGAACCCCACAACATTTTCATTATAACTCACATTTCGGGGAGAAGAGGATGGACTGAGTGAGCACCTACTTAGTAAAAGTGTGTGCATACACACACAGATGGACACACACATACACACACACACACACACACACACACACACACACACACACACACACACGCACCAGCAGCCTTCTTGGTAAATGTGTGCCTAAGTCTTCTAAAATAATTTTTTCTTCCCTGGTAAGCTATAGAAGGAATCAAATGATTGCCAAAGAACCATTGTGAGAAATTTTCTGGGAAAGGACTTGCATCTCTAAATAATTCTCACACATTGGCCCCTGGCGTCAAGATGGAATTTACAATAAGAAATTGAATTTCTTTCTGAAAGGACCTTTGCCTCTTTAGAAGGAAACATTACTGAGTAATTGGGAACTATTTAGTTTTTCACACAGTTAACACTGCATTGCTAATGTCTTTCTTATTTGAATATTTTCAGAATATTTCCATGGAAAGACAGCATCTGAGTAAGCTATCAAAGCAATAAAGTAAGGATACCTGGACTGAAGAAAGGGGACCGTTTTTTTAAGCATCAGTTATTTATTGCTGTGCTCCTCAAGGGTTGCCACAAATGCACAGCTCAGAATTGTAATCTGATGTTTGAGGGGGTTAATTTAGTGGCTAGTTTGCATGGACCAAAGATATATAGCTATGGTGACCAGGGAACCCTAGGAACTGTACTTCTTTTGGATTTGCAGAGTTGTAACACAGCTTCTCCAGAGCATGGCAGTTTTGTAGCCTGGAGTAGACTCCTTGAATAGCTGTTGGGGTTATTCTGTATCTTTTAGAGGTGAGTAAAATTTTAATTAATGCATATTTAATTGAATTGAAATAATCTTTGCCTTGAGGAAATGTTAGCTGGAAAGAATGCAATAAATCCATTTAAATCAACATTTATTATGCACTCATTATATACAAGATGGCTGGGGATCTAAAATAGCCCTTGTGCTTGAGAATCTTTCATGCTCTGATAAGGATGAATATACAGCATGTATGCAAATAAGTTTAAAATAAGGAAAATTTGAGGAAAGAGAGGGCCACAAAAACCAGAAAGATGAGAAAAGGCTTTTTCCAAGGAGGTGGCACCTGACCCAAGACTTCATGGAAAACGAAGTTTCTGAGAGATTGTAATGAGGAGGAAGGACATTTCTGGTAGAGGGGCTATTATGTCATTAAGTACAGGGAGGCAGGAGATGGACTGTCAGATATGGAGAACAGTGCAATTTCCCTGGAATGTATATTTTATGAAAGGAAGGTCATAAACCATACTAGAAAGGAAGGTGGGCCCAGATTGCTAGGCTTGGAGTCAGGAATGAATCAATGAATGAAAGCCACATTTATTAGGATCAAAGTGCAAAATAGAGTGTAAATAGAAAACAATACAGTCTGTGCTTTCACATTCTATAGGGAACACAATACATTTGGAGATCAGGTGGAAAGATCCCGTGGTCCTCAGGGTGCAGCAGGAAAGCAGATGGTGATACCTCTTTTTTGATGTCATTTCCCTATTAGTTTCTGTTGTCAAGTCAGTATATAATGCCAATAACTTTGGTTGCAAGAACCTTCCTTTCTGGGACTTTAGTAACTGTGGGTGGAGCACCTGCAGGAGTAGTGGCCAGACTACACCTCCGTCCTTCCTAGGCTGATGTCTTTGAGCACTGAGCTAAGAACATTGCTATCCTGAAGGCTCTTAGATTCAGGGTCCTGGGCTGTCTCCACTGGGTCTTAGGGGATATGGAGATCAAGGTGGTGGCTTGACTTACAACCACATTTCTGGACTACATTTCCACCTTTGAAACTTAGTAGTTGTGTGGCCATAGGTAAATTACTCAATCTCTCTATGTTTTCTCATATGTAGAGTTGAGACAATAATTACCTGTCAGGCCAAGTTCAGAGGGCAATGAAACTCAGATAAGATGAACTATGGAAAGAATTGTGAAAACTGTAAAGTACTATATAAATGGTGGTAGTTTTTCTGTTAATATTTTCTTGTCATTTCTATGCTTGAAAGAATTCAGATAGACTCCTCAGATGAATTTTATTCTACTGTTGTCCTTTTATGTATCTTTATCAGTAGATTTGCTACAGGTAGATGAAATTATTGACTTTTGTAAATAAATGGAATTGTTGGGATGCTATAAGCTCTCTACAAGAATCTTTAGAACGACTTCTGGAGCAGAGAGGAAGACAAAGCAGATAAAACAGCACTAATACTCTTGAAATAATGTATGTATTTACATATGTATATGGAAATGGATATTTATATGTGGGTATCTATAAGCATCAGGTGATAAAGTATAAGGTCATGACTGAATGACCCCATTATAGTGATCAAGGGTAAAGAACACGTTGTTAGTCCTGGTTAGGATGTGCAGTCCACCTGCATCCAAATCAAAAGTCTCTGATGTCATCTCAATAGTACAAATATAGGCAAGACATGGAGAAGTCTCTATATTCCTGGTAGCTGATTAGACTGGTCCTTTGCAATGCAGAGTGCAACAGCTGGAGTTAGAGGTGATTCATTTGGTGATCCAGATGAAATGCAGGCAGATAGTACGGATGACCTCTCTCTGAGCCACTGAGGGGAGATGGGGGAAGTCACAGTTTCTTGATTTCCAATTGGACCTGCTAATAAATTGCATGGGTCACTTATTTCCTCACATCCCAGTGTGGCTCTACTCACCCTTCCATAGTATCCTCTAGAAAACCCATTCTTTTGTTAATGAACTACCTTCATCTTTGACCCCCACATTTAAAGACCTACCCTCATATTATAATGAGAAAAGAAGCAATTTACTACAAACTTCCTCTTCTAAACAAATCAAAAGCTCAGTATCATTTTTAGTGTCTCTTTCTTTACTCAAATCAGGGATAAAAATATCTTTTTACTTTTTGGCCCTTTAGAATTCCTGGTTTCAACATCCAGCATAAGTATCTCCCTATAAAACAAAAATATAATTAATAATATCAATAACATTTATCTCACTTTAATCATATTATAAATTATTCATTAAATTATTATGTTGTTAAATTATTAAATAAATATTATTATATTATATTATTATGTATTATTTTACCTGATTCTCAAAACCTTTTAAAGAAGATCTTATTATTAAGTTTATTTCACAGATGAGGACACTGAGACTGAGAGAAGTTACATGATTTGCCTATGGTGGCATAACTGGCACTGTGTAGGAGTCTGAGGCAGGATTTGAACGGTTTTCCTCACTCCAAATTCAGCACTCTTTGTACTATACCACTTAGCTGCTTCCTATATAAGACTTTTCTTGATTCTCCTTAAAAATATCTTATATTAATTTTGTCTGTTGAATATGGTACATATTTTCTTCTATAGAATGCAAGCTACTTGAAGTCAAAAAGTTTTCATTTTTCCTTGTATACCTAATTATGGTCTTGTCACATGGTAGATGGTATTTATTGATTGATTCTGTGTGTGTGTGTGTGTGTGTGTGTGTGTGTGTGTCTGTCTGTCTCTCTCTGTCTTTGTCTCTGCCTCTGTCTCTCTTGCTCTTTCTGTTTCTGTCTCTGTCTCTCTGTTTCTTTGTCTCTCTTTCTGTCTCTCTGTGTCTGAAACACACACACACACACACACACACACACACACACACACACACACAGACACACACACAAACAAACACAGATGCAATCAGGGTTGAATGACTTGCCCAGGGTTGCACCAACTAGATTTGAGTGCAGCTCCTCCTGATTCTGGGGCTGATGCTTCACCCACTGCGCCACTGCTAGCTTCCTCTTATTGATTGATTTTAGTTGGAATTGATGAGCCTATTCCTAAAATCATCCATAGGTCAGTACATCTAAATACCATCTTAGTCATTCACACCTAGACTTCCTCCTTTGTAAAATGTGGTTAATAATATTTTCACTACTTTCCTAATTGGGCAATTTATGTGAGGAAAATAATTTTTAAAGCATATAGTTCTATGATCTTCAAAGAACTTTACTCCTAGCTTATTTTGTAATCATGTTGGCTAAAACAAAATACTATAGGAAAGGAATTTATCTAGTCTGTTTTGTTAACTACCTAACAGAGTGCCATATGTACAAATTATTGTAAGTCTCTGATAATGACCATTAGTCATATTCATTTCTTTCCAAGGCACTTTGCCACCTTGATGGGTCCAAGTATCAATAGAGACACTTCCTCTAAGATATATGGGTCTTTTCCAGGTCTTTCTGCAAACCACTCAATATGCTAGAAGCCTTCCACAGATTATTTTAATTTTGTAGTTGAGTAACAATATAATGTGTGTGTTTGTGTGTGTGTGTGTGTGTGTGTGTGTGTGTGTGTGTGTGTGACCATCTGTTATCTCTTGTTAAAACCCCATGACCAGCCCACTTCCTTTTGTATCCAGACTCCAGTTCCTATCCCTATCCTCACCTAGGTTTAGAGCCAGACTGGGGTAGAACTTTCTCTCCCTAAGCAAAAAGTCCTCATTTTTTTTAAATAAACTTATTCATTCTGGATTATACTATGTAACAATTCTCACAATATTATTTCCTCTAGACTGAACTCTTGCTTTCTATTTAACTTCAGACATACTGAATAGGATGGAAACTACTTCTTTTCCTTAGCTTAAATAGAAAGAAAAACAAACAAAACTATTGTTCTTAAAAAGGCTTGTATGTATATTTTCATCACATTTGGCAGCATTCTTATTCTAGTTAGTTAATCTAAATGTTAATGCCAGAGAAAACAAGGGGGAGGGTAGAGAAGGGAGGATAGCTCAATTTTTATTTTTGCTTCTGTTTTTTTCTACCAAAGTAAATGATTTTGGAATAGAGAAAGATATATAATTAGCTAACAGAGAGTTGATTTCCAAGACAACCAAGACTATATAGTAACAATGACTGACCTAGGTGAATTCAAGTTAGTAAACATAGTCTTTGGTTAAAAAAAAAAGTTGAAAGATAATGGCCAACTTAATTTGTGATCTTGGAAAAATGGGGAGATATTACAACATCACAAAAAAGGCAAATATTGTTTCAAATATCAAAAAAAGGAAGTGGTGGTAGCTTGGAACCTCTAGGCCACTGAGATTATCTTTGTTTCCTGGAAAATTTTCCTAGAAAATTTAGTCTCTCTTATAAATTGATCATGATTAGTCAAACCTAAAATTTTGCCTGTGGCAAAGCAAGTGACAGAAAATAGTTTTAAAGAGATTTAGTATGAATTTAGAAAGAATGAAGGCAGGGCTGGGAGTCCACCACAGTAATGCATAGCCTCTCCATCTGTCTGATGACATCTAGGTAATTTGCGTCCTATTGGAGAAAGGGAATACATATTTAGAGAGGGTCTACTCTGTGCTGAACTTTGTGTAGATATTTCATTTCATGCTCTCAACTCTCTGAAGTATGTGCCATTATTATTCCCATTTTGCAGCTGAGGAAAACTGAGATAAATAGAGATTAAATGATTTTCCCAGTATAATACAATGTCTGAATTTGGATTTGGACTCAAATCTCCTTTATTCAAGGTTTGGCACTCTTTACACTGTACCTCCAGCTCCTTCTAGATTCAGACTTATCTGGATTAAAAAAGTAGAGACAAAATTAAATGTCTCTATTAGCAGAGAAGGACAGCAAATAATAGACAAATTACATTTTAGTAATATTATAAAATAATTTTGACCTTGGGGAACCCCTGACTTTGGGCACCTCTAAGGGCTTATATAACACATTTTGAAAACTGCTGGGCAAGATGATCAAACTAGACTGATTCTATCTATGGTTGTGTGAAGATGGACCCAAAGAGTCCTGAGCTGTTATTCTTGATGTTACAGTCTTAGTTCATGCAAACCCATTGATTAAATTTTTATTTATGTGAGAGGAGGTATAAACATTACCCCGAGTGAATATACCATACCCATTTGCACATCCTATGTACCACTGACACATAATAATAGATGCTTAATACATGCTTATCAAATAAAAGATTATTTTGATCATCAAAACCATAATATGATTTTATAAAATCATATGAATGATTATTGAGATACTCCTCCATTTTCTAAAAGAAAATGTATATATATATATATATACATATATATATGAAAGGACAGATTTTCTTCATATATTTCAACTAAAACAGCATATCACAACAGACTATGTGTAGAAGCAGATATGAGGATCCATCTTATTCTAGAGTCTTACACTAATAAGAGATACATTGTAGTTCAATCATGTTTGGTTCTTCCTAATGCCATTTGGAATTTTGTTGGCAAAGATACTGGAATATCTTTCACTTTCTCTCCAACTCATTTTATAGATGTCAGAACTGACTTGTCAGGATCATACAATTAGTAAGTGTCTGCCACTGGATTTGAACTCAAATTTTCTGATTATATGCCTAATGCTCTATCTACTGTGCCACCTAGATGCAGGGGAGAGATGAATGTCTTCTGTTGGAAGACATACTGCCCCCACTTTCACTTATCTTTCCTTTAAATAATTGTTATTGAGTCATCTTAAGTATGACCCCATTAAGGTTTTATTAGCAAAGATACTAGAGTGTTTTTTTTTTCATTTCCTTTTCCAGCTCATTTTGTAATTGAGGAAACTAAGGTAATCAGGATTAAGTGACTTCCCCAGGGTCACACAACTAGTATCTTTTTTGGTTGTTTTTGCAAGACAATGGAGTTAAGTGATTTACCCAAAGTATCTTAGGCCAGATTTGAATTCAGGAAAATGAGTTTTCCTATCTCCAGGATACTAGTAATTTGTCTTTCTTTCCTTTAACTATATATTTTAGTCCCATACTCAATTCATAGATCTGTTTTTTCTCCTTTTGATTGATGTAAACAATTAGTGGTATAATTTATAAAAAAGAATAAATTAAAAATCTCCAATTAAATACCAAATTAAAAATCCTAAAAATCAAAGAAGGAATTGATAAGATTGAAAATAAGAAACCTATTGAACCAATAAAAACTAGAAACTGGTTTTATGAAGGAAACAAACTATATCCATTGGTTTACTTGATTCAAAGAAAAATAATTATTAGTGTCAAACTTGAAAAGGATGAATTTACCTCAAATGAAGAGGAAATTAAAGCAATAATTAGGAGCTGTTTGCCAACTTATATGACAATACATTTGATAATCTAAATGAAATGGGTGAATATCTATAAAAATATAAATTAATCAGATTAACAGAAGAAAAAAGTAAAATAGGTAGCCCTATTTAGAAAAAGAAATTAGAAAAAACCATCAATAAATTTCCCAAGAAAAATTCCCAAAACAAGATGGATTCACAAGTAAAGTCAATAATAGTTAAAAAAAACAATTTATTCTGATAGGAGATAAACTACTGAGGAAAAAGACAACAAAGGAGTCCTACCAAATTCCTTTTCTCACACAAATATTGTGCTGATATCTAATTTAATTGAAATATCAGTGGAGATTATAATAAATTATCAACAAGGATAATGCACTGTGATCAGATGAGATTTATACCAGTTATATATATCTGGTTCAATATTAGGAAAACTATCAGCATAATTGACTTATCAATAATAAATCTAACAGAAATTTTATGATTATTTCAATAGAGGCTGAAAAAGTTTTTGACTAAATATAGCACACACAATCCTATTAAAAATACTAGAAAACATTGGAATAAATGGAATTTCCTGTAAAATGATAAGTAGGATCTGTCTAAAACCAGTAGCAAATACTATCCATAATGGAATAAGCTAAAAGTATTCTCAATAAAATCTGGGGGGAAACAAGGATACCTATTATCAAAAGAATCATTCAATATTTTATTAGAAATACTAGCTTTAGCACTAAAAGAAGAAAAAGAAACTAAAGGAATTACACTAGACAATGAGGAAGCAAAACTGCCATTCCTTGCAAATGATTTGATGGTATACTTAGAGAATCCTAGGTCATCAACTAAAAACAACTTAAAACAATTAACAACTTTAGTAAAGTTGTGAAATATATAATAAACACACATAACTCATCAGCATGTCTTTATAAGATCAACAATATCCAGTAGGAACCAGAGGAATTCCATTTAAAATAATTGTATACAATAGAAAGTAAATTTACCTACTAAGAAAACCTAGGAACCACATGAACACAATTACAAAATACTTCACACAAAATCAGATCTAAACAATTAGAAAAAGGATCAATTGCTCATATGTAGGCCAAGATAATATAATAAAAATGACAATTCCACCTAAATTAATTATCTTATTCAGTCTCATACGAGCAACCAATAATTATTTTATAAAACTAGAAAAAATAAATAATCAAACTTATATGGAAGAATAAAAAGTCCATAATATCATGGGAATTCATGAAAAGAAGTGCAAAGTGGTCTAACTGTACCAGATCCAATGAAATAAAGAGGATAGGAAAGTATTCAATGCACAATGTGAATTGGATATAGGACAGATATTTATTTCACACATAAAAAATATGTAACATAAAAAGTTCTCACAAAGTAGCCATGACCATAATTAAGCAATAAATAGCTTTTAACTAGAAATTGATGCTACACTTTAATGGGAGGTTCACTCATCAACATTGGGCCACAAATGTGTTTCTGTAATTTGTTTCCAATAATTTTGTGAGGGCAATTAAGCTATGTAATTTCTTGGGATATGTTTTTCAGCTTTTGGTTTCTTTGTCTTTTTCTGGGAAATGAATAATTCCCAGATTACCTCACTAAACTCTGTCTTCTAAAGCTAGGTTAGGTTTATCAAAATCTCTGTAATACATAATGATAAGGAGGATATTGTGATCAATTGAATTGAACTGGAGATGCTTTGCTTGGAGAAGAAGAAAAATAGCAGTACCCAACACTTCTCTTCAGGGCTCTGAAGGGTAATCCTGTGAACATAAAACATATATAACCTATAAATGGGGGTCCTGGGGAAAGAATAAGGAGCAATGCAAGGAAGGAAAGGAAAAGTGAAAGAGGAAAAGGAAGGAAAGAGGAAAATTTTGTTTTGACAAAAGGAAGTTTCCTAATCTACTCCAACGTGGAACTGACCTCCTTGGGAGGTATTGGGTCTTTCAGGTAGAAGGAATTTTTTTGAGGTATAGATTAAGTACCTTCAAACTCCAAAATTTTCTGAGTCTCTTTCAATTATTCTCAATTTTGAATTTCCTGTCATTTCTCTTTTTAAGTCATATTTTTTGCACTTGAAATGGGTCATTCTTTTTTCCAATCAGTCCTGTATTTTATCATTTTTCCTTATTCTTATTGCCTTTATAATTTGTTTATCATCTACTGTTACTTTTTAAAGATCACATCACATCTTTCCAAAAACCAGCTTTTTATATCTCTTATTGTAGTTCAAAGCTAATCTAGAATTTCTAGATTATTAGTTGTAGTTTTGTTCTTCTTTCTGAATATTTCTTCACATTCTTTTTCACCAGTAGTGTTTATTTGGTCTCTCCATCTCTATTTTGGGAATGGGATGGTACGAATGAGTAGATATTAATTTCTTCTGTCTCTCCACTAGTTTCACCTCCAAAAATTTATTTTTCTCCATCTTCTTGCTTTTGTTCTTTTATTTTAGTCACAATCACCCATTTAGTCATCTTGTTGTTAATCCTTTCCTCATCACAGTTTCTTTTCTCCCAGTAAAATTTCACCTGTTTCTGTCAGTGTTCCTTATATAAAAGGATGTCTAGTCTTCTCCTCCTATTGGTCACTTTTTCCTTCACATACTTGTCAATGTCTTTCTGTGGAAATATAAAGGGGAAAAAAAAGATGCTCTGTCATTCTTTTTGTCCTTTTGGAAATTATCTTGCGTTAGGCACATGCAAGATTGTTCAATCATTCTTTCTAAGACAATAGTTGTCCTCCACATAAACTCAGACATATGTGTGTGTAGGCTTCTTGCCAAAAAGAGATGCTGCCATCCAGCAAAAAACTGCAGTCAACTGTTGTACATCAACTTTTTGTATTCACAAAACACAACCAAGAAAATGAAAATGTGGATCTTGAAAGAAATGAAATTGCTCTATTGAATCCAATAATTACCTAGATATTGCACTGGAATGCTAACATAAGAAATTTATCATGCGTTGTCAAAGCTTATTTACTTCACAAGGGAAGGAATTGGGTTTTACAAAAACTGATCTGGATTAAAAGTGATAAATCAATAGAATGTGGTATTACCTAGTATTGCTTATAAATCATGATGGGCAGTACAGAATAGCTATGATAGATATGGCAAACTAATCTCCTGTTTTACACTTCAGACTTACTACTTAAATTCTACATATTAAAAAAGTCAGATCAGAATTTTAATGGATAGGCAATGCTAAGACTTATGAAGAAGGCAGCATATTGTGACCTTTAAAATAAATTATAAAGATCAAAACTACAACCAATTTCTGAGCATAGATTTACATGTATTTCTCTTTCACTATCACTCCTATTTTTTATCATTCTTCTTCTTTTACTAGGTCCACTTCAACATCTAGACATACCATCTAACCTATTTCATTGTGCTAAGATATTCGTGTTCTTTCCCCTCTCAAATTAGCTAGCCTTTAATTTTATTATCTAAACTTTTGTTCAAAGTAATGGATACTTTCTATAGGTGTATAGATTGCATACTTCCAATAAACTCAGAACCTAACTCACTTCAGAATTGTTCTTTATGTTTATTTTGATGATTATTTTAATAATCCAAAGTCCTTTTATGTACCATGCAATTACATAAACAAAAGATTAAAATTGTTTCAGATTATTTGTATTGATTTATTGTATCACTAATTGATATTTTCATAGCATTTTGGAAAGAGCATAAGAAAAGTATGCCTAGCAAAGCTTTTCATGAATGGCAATATGTTATCATGCAAAGAATATGGAACTTAGAGATTGAATCCTGTTGTTGATGTCTTCCAGTCCTATGATAATGTGCAAGTCATTTAATTCAATCTCTTGATCCTTAGTTTGCTCATTTGTAGAAATAGACATAATTAATTTGCAGTACCTAACTTAAAGGATTATTTTGGAACTTAAAGGAAATGACATTATGTAGATTTTATGGTTATATGTAAATGTCAGTTATCATTTCTTTGATGAAGAAATGGAAACTCAGAGAGGGAGTCAACTTACCCAATAGTAGCATGGGCTTATGTTGCATCATTGACATGTTCATATTGTCCCCCTATCTTTGGGATAGTTCACTCAGAAAAAGAATGACAAAGTCTTATATTGTTTACGCCATCTCCTCCAGAAGAAGTATTTTTGACATAGGCACAGAGTGGTAGAGGAAGGGGATAAAGATATGAGAGGTTATATAGGGATCTAAGCCTCTGTTGTCAGAATTCAATTCAATAATCCAAGGTAGTGTATGAATGGATGTGGAAACACATATGTACCCATGCATGTACACACTTGCATCCAAAGTGTTCCCTTAAGCAAGGAACCAGCCTTTTTTTTTCAAAGACCCTCTGGAGATTGCATGGTTTAAATGAGATAATGGCTACAAAGCACTTTGCAAACTCTAAATCATCATATAAATACTGGTTTATAATTATTATCATAATTCACCTACAGTCACCAGATCTCTTTGATGATAACTGAATTTCCTAAGGATTCTGCTGACCTCCTGCTGAGTGTAGGCAATATTCATAGAGCAATACAGGAGCATGTTAAGTAAATATTTAATAACCAGGCTCATTAGAAAAAAAATATTCCATGCACACTCACACTTTTAAATTTAATGTGTCTTACTGACAATTTCTTAAGTCTAGACAATCAACAGAAAAATAAATCAAATACCAATTTGTTACTGCTGGTTTCTGAATTGTAAATGCTCACACTGAATATTTAATAATAATCTTGCAAGCACTTTAGAACTGGCTTTAGTAAACCCATGGGAAACATTTGGAAGGACGTTTATGCCTTCTAACTGCCTCATGCCTTTATAGAGATGTCCTGTTCTTTGCCATACAGGCAAAGGGTAAATTGAATTCAATTACATACCACTGGTAAATATGAAAGGAATGACTTTACTTGTTAGCAAACACTTCTCCATCTCTTTCAATTTCCTATTGCCCAACATATCACCATAACTCCTTTGAACCTCTGTTCTTTAATGTGTTCTTGGATGATGTCATTTAGCCTATAATTAACTTCTAATCTAATGGCATGAAAAATAGAGCCTCAGCAGTTTCTCTCTCCTTTAGGTTTAACTTTCAATTCTAAAATTATTATTCTCAAATCTGTTCTTCCCTAATCTCTTCCCTGAATGCCTACCTCTCATCTTCAGCTGTTTTTAAATATCAACTCTTTGAGATCCCATAGGCATTGATTGCCCTTCAAATTCAAAATGAAATGCAGACTCTGCAAACCGTATTCACTCCCAACACCCCAGAAAATAATTTCACTTTCCACTTTAATGCAGTAAGGATATCAAGGCTCTTTGTTTTGAGTTCCCTCATCACCTAGCTATGGCAGAACTCCCATTAAAATGGTAAATCAAAATATATTGTCTATTGTTTCAAGAAAAGCTTTTTAAAAGTAAGGTTGGACAGCCCTGCACTAGACATTTCCCCCAATTGTGTCTATATCAGGGATTCTTAACTTTTTTAATATTATGAATCGCTTTGACTATTGATGATGTCTGTAGATTCCATGAATAAATAAATGAATGAATAAATACATATATATGTATATCATATATAATTTATATACATTTGTACATATATATGTAACATAAAATATTTAATCTACCTGTAAATTTATAACATAAAGTATTTAATCTATATATATATATGATTAAATTCTTTACATTACAAATTCAATAGTATCAAAACCAGTTATACTTTAAATACAGATATCAAAATAAATTAATAATCTCCTGGTTAAAAACTCCTGTTCTGTATCTTTACTAATCCTCTTTTCCTTATTCTCAGAGGATGAGGTAGCAGTTTTCATTATTCTCTACTTGCATCACTCTACATATCTCCTCCTCTTTCTTTCAAGACCACTTCTCTCTTTCCTTTTCCTTTTCTCTTTATTTACTTGTTTTTTCCTCTCATTACATAACACATACTCAAATCTTTACTAGAGGTCAACACCTCCCAGGCCAAGGGAGTAGTGCACTAATTACAGACAAGTCAGAGAAAGTTTCTAGCATCCCCTACAGGCTAACCAATTGAATAACCCCTGAAGTGGGCAAAGCCTTTGAAATCTCAACATGGAAGATCTGTGAACCAGCCCCTCACCCAGCACAAGTCCCAAGGAACAGAACCCAAAAAGAAGAAAGGCCAGTGTAAAGGGGAATCCACTGAACATTACCTTGAAGACAAGGATCCTAACTCAGAGAAGAATAGAGCTTCAGAGGAGAATATGAATTGATCTCTAGTCCAGAAAGTCTTCTTAGAAGAGATCAGAAGGGACTTTAAAAATCAAATAGAAAAATTAGGAAAAGAAATGCAAGAGAAAATTAACATCATACAACAAGGAAACAAATCCTTTGAAAATACAATCGGAGGGGCAGCTAGGTGATGCAGTGGAGAAAAGCACTGGCCCTGGAGTCAGGAGGACCTGAGTTTAAATTTGACCTCAGAAACTTAATAATTACCTAGCTGTGAGACCTTGGGCAAGTCACTTAACCCCACTGCCTTGCCAAAAAAAACTAATACAATTGTACAAGGGCAAAAAGAAACTAATTCAAAAACACAATTTGACAAATGGAAAACTCCTTCAAAAATAGAATTGACCACTTTGAAAAGGAGATGCAAAAGGTAAATGAAGAAAACTCTCCTCTAAAAAAATTATTGGGAGGGTGGCTAGGTGGCAGAGCGGATAGAGTCAGGAATACCCAAGTTCAAATCTGGCCTCAGACACTTAATAATTAACTAGCTGTGTAGCCATGGGAAAGCCACTTAACCCCATTGCTTTGCAAAAGCTAAAAAAATATTGGGATCTGTGGAAACTACTGACTTCATGAGACACCAAGAATCTGTTAAACAAAACCAAAAAAAAGTGAAAAAAATAGGAGAAAATATAAAATACCTCATTGACAAAACAGCAGACATGGAAAATAGATCCAGGAGAGACAATTTAAGGATTATAGGACTTCCTGAACACCTTGGAGATAAAATAATCTTAGACTCCATACTTCAGGCTATTAGTGAAGGAGAACTGCCCTACTATCCTGGAACCAGAGGGCAAAATAATCATTGAAAGAATACATCAATCTCTTCCTGAAAGGAATACAAAAGTGAAAACAGCAAGGAATATTGTAGTCAAACTCCAGAAATATCAGATCAAAGAGAAAATCCTGCAAGTGACCAGAAAGAGACAATTTACTACCAAGGAGACACAGTTATGATTACAGAGGAACTGGCCGCATCAACATTAAAGGATCGATATGATATGGAACATAGTATTCCAGAGTATAAGAGAGCTTGTAATTCAGTCAAGAATTCACTACCCAGCAAAACTGAGCCTTCTCTTCTAGGGAAAGATGTACATTTAATGAAATAGGAGACTTTCAACTTTTCCTGATGAAAGGACCAGAGCTAAATAGAATCTTGGGGCTTCAAATAGGAGACTCAAGAGATACAGGAAAAGGTAAAAAGAGGAAAAGAAAAAAAAACTGTTGTTCAATAAGATAAAACTGGTGATATTCTCATCTCATAACTTAAGAATTGTATGTCTATTAGAGATAATATCATTTGCCAGAAGTAATGGACATTCATGACATATCTGTGACTCTGATTGAATGAGTTAAAAATAATATCTCCTTAAAAAGTTGGGACAACAAAGAGACAGGTAGAAGGAGGAGACTGAATGGTGTAAATTATATCACATGATGAGGTTCAAAGGACCTATTGCAGTTTTTGAGGAAGAAGGGAGGTTGTGAGAACCGCCCAAATCAGATTTGGCTCAAAGAGGGAATCTCTCTCTCTCTCTCTCTCTCTCTCTCTCTCTCTCTCTCTCTCTCTCTCTCTCTCACACACACACACACACACACACACACACACACACTTGATTTTAGAATCATCTTACCTTTCAAGTATTGAGTGGGGAAGGGGGGAAGGGATAGGAAATGAGAGGACTGACATAAGGAAGGAAAAGAAAAAGGGGAAATGGGAAAGAGGAAAGAAAAAGGAGTGGATTGAATAGAAGGGAGGAAACACACAGAAGAAACAAAATTCTAGGGAATAGGGAAATTGTGGAAAAATACAAACAGAGGGAAGATAGCATGAAAGGCAATAAAGAGTTAGAAATTATAATTTTGAGTGTGAATGGGATTAACTCTCCCATAAAAACAGAAACAGATGGCAGAGTGGATTAAAAACCAGAATCATATAATATTCTGCTTACAAGAAACACATTTGAAACAGACATACATTTAGAGTAAAGGTAAAAGTCTAGAACAGAATATATTATGCTTTAGCTGAAGTGGAAAAGGCAGTGTTAACAATCCTTATCTCAGACAAAGCAGCTGCAAAAAATAGATCTCAGTAAAATATCCTCCTTAAAGGTCCCATAGACAATGAAACAATTTTAATACTAAATATGCATCAAGCAGTATAGCATCCAAATTCTTAGAGGAGAAGCTGAATTATTTACAGGAAGACATAGGTGGCAAAACTCTACTGGTGGGAGACCTCTACCTCCCTCTCTCTGAATTAGATAAATCTAACCATAAAATAAATAAGAAGGAAGTTAAGGAGGTATATAGAATATTAGAAAACTTAGACATGATAGACCTCTGGAGAAAACTGAACAGGGTTGGAAAGGATTATAGCATTTTTTTCTGGAGTACATGGCACCTTCACAAGAATTGACCATGTACTAGAGCATAAAAACCTCATAATCAAATGCAGAAAGGCAGAAATTTTGAATGTATCCTTTTCTGACCATGATGCAATAAAAATCACGTGCAATAATGGGCTATGGAGAAATAAACCTAAAACTAATTGTCAACTAAATTAGCTTCATTTTAAAAAATGAATGGATCAAACAACAATTTAAAAAAAATTAGGGGAGGCTAGGTGGCACAGTGGATAGAGCACTGGCCCTGGGGTCAGAAGTACCTGAGTTCAAATCTGGCCTCAGATGCTTAATAATTACCTAGCTGTGTGGCCTTGGGCAAGCCACTTGACCCCATTACCTTGCAAAAAAAATTAGTGATTTCATCCAAGACAATAATAAGAATGAGATAATATACCAAAACTTATGGGATACAGCCAAATATATTATATCTCTAAATGCTTACATGAATAAAAAAGAGAAAAAATAAATCAATGAACTGAGCATACAACTAAAAAATTAAGATAAAGAACAAATTAAAACCCCCCAATTAGATGCCAAATTAGTAATTCTAAAATTAAATGGAAATTAATAAAATTGAAAGTAAAAATAAACTATTAATTACTAAATCAAACCAAGAGTTGGTTTTATAAAAAAAATAGGTATGTCTTTGGTTAATTTGATTTAAAAAAAGAAAGAAGAAAATCAAATTACTAGTATCAAAAAATGAAAAAATTGAACTCACCACCAATGATAAGAAAATTAAAATAATAATTCAGAAATATTTTTTGCCCAACTGTATGCCAATAAATTTGATAATCTGGGTGAAAAGGATAAAAGAAGAGGAAATTAAATAACTAAATAACCCTATTTCAGAAAAATAAATTCAGTAAACCATCAATGAGTTCACTAAGGAAAAAATCTCCAGAGTCAGATTCACTAGCAAATTCTATCAAATATTCAAGGAACAATTGGTTCTAATTCTATATGAACTATTTGGAAAAATAGGTGATGTATCTGTCTAATTCCTTGTGAGAGACCAATATGGTCCTGATACTTAAATCAGGAAGGGTCAAAATAGAGAAAGAAAATTATAGATCAATTTCCCTAATGAATATGTATGTGAAAATCTTAAATAAAATATTTTCAAACAGAATACAGCAAGTTATCACTAGGATAATACACTATGACCAAGCAGAATTTATTCCAGAAAGGCAGGGTTGGACAAATATTAAGAAAACTGTCAGCATACTTGACTATATCAATAACAAATCTAACAGAAATCAGATGACTATCTCAATAGATGCTGAAAAAGACTGACAAAATACAGCACTCATCCCTACTAAAAACATGAGAAAGCATAGGAATAAAGGGATTGATCCTTGAAATGATAAGCAGTATCTATCTGAAACCATCAGCCAGCATTATATGCAATGGGGATAAGCTAGAAGCATTCCTAATAAGATCAGGATGAAACAAGGATGCCTGTTATCACCACTACTGTTCAATATTGTACTGGAAATGTTAGCTTCAGTAATAAGAGAAGAAAAAGAAATTGAAAGAATTAGAATTGGGAGGGAAGAAACAAAACTTTTACTCTTTGCAGAGGATATGAGGGTATATCTAAAGAACCCCCCAAAAAATCATCTTGAAAACTACTGAAAACAATTAGAAACTTTAGCAAAGTCACAGGATATAAAATAAACTCACATAAATCCTAAGCATTTTTTATATTACCAACAAGATCCAGCAGCAAGAGTTAGAGAAATCCCATTTAAAATAACATCAGACTACATAAAATACCTGGGAGTCTTCCTGCCAAGGCCAACTCGGAAACTCTATGAAAACAACTATAAAACATTTTTCACACAATAAAATCAGATCTAAATAATTGGGCAAAAAAATAATTGCTCATGGATAGGCTGAGCTAAATAAAACTACTATCTAAATTAAACTACTTATTTAGTGCCATACCAATCAAACTTCAAAAAAATTACTAAATTTATATGGAGAAACAAAAAATCAAGAATATCAAGGGATTTAATGAAAAAATGCAGAAGACAGTTTAGACTTACTAGAGCTAAAATTATATGATAAAGTATCAGTCATCATAGTCACTGGCTATAAAATAGAATGGTGGATCAGTGGAATAGATTAGATGCAAAAGAGATAGCAGGAATTGATTATAGTTATCTGCTGTCCAGCTACTGGGATAAGAACTCACTCTTCGATAAAAACTACTGGAAAAACTGGAAAATAGTATGGCTGAAACTGAGATTAGACCAATATCTCACACCCTCTGCCAAGATAAGATCAAACTGGGTGCAGGATTTAGACATAAAGGACAATATTACAAGCAAATTAAGAGTTCAAGGAATAGTTTATTTATCAGATCTATGGAAAAGGGAGCAGTTTATGACCAAGAAAGAGGTAGAGAACATCATAAAAACATATTGGATAATTTTGTATACATTATATTAATAAACTTGCATAAACAAAAAATATTTGCTAGTTTTAAAAATATTTTTCCCTTTTAATCACTTAAAAGTATTGTTTCATATCCAGTGGCTAAAGAGCTGAATCTGTAGTCAGGAAGACCTAGGTTCAAATATTATTTTAGACATTTACCAGCTGTGTGACCTTGGGAAAGCCATTTAACCTCTATTTATCTCAGTAAACTAATGATAATAATAATACTTACCATGATGGATCATTATTAAGATAAAATGAGAGGATATTTATATAAAACCACAGTATAGAGCCTGACACATATTAAAGAACATCTAATTATGTCTATTTAATCTAGCTATTTATCATCATTGCCATTTTTTATTATTTATTATTTTCTCCTCTTTTTATACTTAATAATCTTCACTTGTCTCCATTTACTAATTGCTCAAGCAATTCCTTGTCACTACAAAAAAGTGCTACTATAAATATTTTTGTACAAATAGGGCCTTTTCTTTTCCTTTGATCTAATTGGTAATAGTATAGCTGAGTCAAAGGACATATGTAGTTCATAACCCTTTGGACATAGTTCCAAATCATCCTCCAGGATGGCTGGACAAGTTCACAATTCCACGAACAGTGCGTTAGTATCCCCACTTTTCCACATCTTCCATAGGTACTTTTCCCTTTACTGTCATGTTAGCCAATTTGATAGATATGAGGTAGTACCACATAGTTATTTTAATTTTCATTTCTCTAATCAATCGTGATTTAGACATTTTTTCATGTGAATCTAGATAACTTTTATTTCTTCTGAAAAATGCCTGCTCATATTCTTTGACCACTTACCAACTGGGGAATGGTCCTTATTTGTTTAAAATTGGTTCAGTTCTCTATGTATTTGAGAAATAAGAACTTTATTAGAGAAACTAATTACTTTTCTCCTCAGTTTCCTATTTTTCTTTAAATTTTGAGTGTATTAATTTTTGTGTGCTTAAGCTCTCTAATTTTATATAATCAAAATTATATATTTTGCTTCCCTTAATGTCCCCTCCATCTCTTGTTTAATCATAAACCCTTCCCTTATTCATAGATCTCATAGGTATGTTTTCCATGTTCTAATTTGCTTATGAAGTCATCATTTATGTCTAAATCATTTAATCATTTTAACTTTATCTTGTTATTTGCTGTGAGTGTTGTTCTCTAACTAGTTTCTGCCAAACTGCTTTCCAGTTTTCTCAGCAATTTTTGTCAGATGTTTAGTTTTTAACCCAAAAGCTTGGATCTTTGGATTATCAAATGCTAGATAAAAATGGTCATTTTTCCAGTCTATTCTCCTGATCCGCTACTCTATTTCTTTGCCAGTGCCAGATAAATTTGATGATTATCACTTTATAATACTATTATAAATATGGAAATGCTAAGCCTACTTCCTTCATATTTTCCCCATTGATTCTTATAATATTTGTTCTTCTAGATGAATTATATTGCTATTTTTTTAACTCTATAGAATAATTCCTGGGTAGTTTGATTGGCATAGAACTGAATAAATTAATTTAGGTAGAATTGTCATTTTTATTAAATTGGTTCAACTTACCTATGAACAATGAATATTTCTCCAGTTATTTAGATCTGTCTTTCATTTGTGTGAAAAGTGTTTTTTAATTGTGCTTATGTAATCTTTGGGTTTATCTTGACAGACTTCCAAGTATTTTATATTGCTTGCAGTAATTTTAAATGATATTTTTCTTTCTATCTCTTTGGTGCTGGATTTTGTTGATAATTTATAGAAGTGCTGGTTATCCACATGGGATTATTTTATTTACTTTGTTGTTATTTCAACTAATTGTTAATTGACTTGCTAAGGTTCACTATGTACAGCATTATATCATCTGCAAAAATGTGATAGGTTTGTTTCCTCAATAACTATGTTCTTTCAATATTTTTTGTCTTATTATAGCATTGTTGGTACAATACTGAATAATAATGGTGATAAGGAACATTCTTGTTTCACTCCTAATTTTATTGTAAATGCTTCAAGTTTAACCCCATTACAAATAATTCCTGCTGCTGGTTTTAGATAGGTATCACTTATCATTTTAATCAAGGCTACTTCTATTCTTTTGCTTTCTGGTGTTGTTGTTGCTGTTTTAATAGAAATGGGCATTGTATTTTACAAAAGTTTTTTCTTGCATCTATTAATAGAAGTATATGATTTATTGTTACTGATAAAGTCAATTACATGCATAGTTTTTCTATGCATTCTTGTTGTAAAATTTACCTGGTCATATAAATATGGCCTTTGATCTTTTTGATATAATGCTATAATCCCCTTACTAAAAGGGATTTTAGTCTACAATTAGCTTTTAATTTATATTTTCAGAATCCTTATTTTATATAATTTTAACTATGTGATGTTCTGAATAGGGTGAATTTAATATTTCTGCTTTTCTACATTTCATTGTGAGTGTTTTTCTTCTAATATATGATGAATTTTTCTGAAGCTACAACTGAGAAAAGCTAAACCCCTTTCTATTCCCTTTCAATTTTTTCCAGAGGTATATTATGTCTCATCTTTCTAAGATTCTATTCATCTCCTTGGTTGATGTTTCTCATTGGTACAGTTTCACAATTTTCTCCTATAATTCATTTAGCTTTTCCCTTATAAATTTGGATTCTGTGTCATTTGGTGCATATATGTTTAGTATTCATATTAAGTCAATGTCTTTGGCTCCTTTTAGCAAGATGTAGTTTCTTTTTTTAATCCCTTTTAATTAGACCTGGTTTTGCTTTTGCTTTGTCTAAGGTCATGATGACTGCCTTTTTATTTCAGCTGAAGCATGATAGATTCTGCTTCAGCCTCTTTGGGTATATCTTTCAGCTTCAAGTGAGTTATTGTAAGCAAAATATTGTTGAATAGTCGTTTCCAATTCATTCTGCTATCCATTTCTGTTTATTGGTGACTTCAATCCATTCATATTCATAGTTCTGCCTTTCCCGTCATCCTATTTGCTGTTTATCCTTCTTTCTCTTTTTATTCTGTTCTTCCTCTAAAATTAGTTTTACTTCTGACTACTTCCTTCTTTTATCTGGCTTCTTTTTTTTAATCATCTCCTTTACCTTTTTTCCTTCCCCTTTTACTTCCCTGTTGGATAAAATAAATTTATATTTCCAATTGAGTAAATTGATATATATTTCCCTCTTTGAAGCAATTTAGATGTGAGTGAGGTTCAAGTATTACCCTCACCCTGACCATCTTCACCTACACTATAAACACTCTTCCTTGGGTACCTCTTTTATTTGAGATAAATTTCTCTATCCCTCTTCTTCCTTTCCCCTTCTCCTAGGAAATCCTTTTTTTTCTCTCTTCTATTTTTTTTTACTTCATTTCAACATAACAGACTCACTCCTGCATCCTCTTTCTTTGTAGAATCCTTTGAACTGCTCTAATAAAGATGAAATTCTTAGATGTTACATACATTATCTTCTTTGAACCTAGTATTTGAAATGAGCTTTGATCCTTCATTTGAAATGTTTGAAAGTCCTCTATTTCATTTAAATTTTAATTTTTTCCCCTTGAAGGATTATTCTCAGTTTTGCTTGATAGGTTGTTCTTGGTTGTGACCCCAACTTATTTGCTTTTTGGAATATAATATTCTAATACTACCACTTCTTTAATATTCTAGCTGCTAACTCTTGTGTGGTTCTAACTGGGACTCCACAATATTTGAATGATTTCTTTCTTGCTATTTGAAGTATTTTCTCTTTAACCTGTGAGCTCAGGAATTTGGTCATAATACTTCTGAGAATTTTGGGGGTAGAATCTTTTAGATTGGAGAAATCTTTAAATTTCTATTTTATTCTCTGATTTTAGGATATCAAAGCAACTTTTTAATAATAGTATTATAGATATAATAGTATGTATAATATATTAGTTATTCATTAATTTCTTTATAATTAATATATAATAGATATTAAATAATGATATCTAAGCTCTTTCTTTGATCCTGCTTTTCATATAAAATCCAAAAATTTTTAAATTATTTCTTCTCATTCTGTTTCCATGTTAATTGCTTTTCCAATGAGATATTTCACATTTTCTTCTGTTTTTCATTCTTTTGAGTTCATGTGATTATTATTTGGTGCCTCATGGAGAAACGTATACAGTTATAATTGTTAAAGAATTATTTTGTTCAGTGAGGAAAGTACCTCTTTTTTCATTTGCCCAATCTTATTCTTTAAATAATTATTTTCATCAATGAATTTTTGTACCTTTTTTTCTGTTTGGCCAATTCTATTTTTAATGATATTTTATTCAGTATTTTTGTGCCTCTCTTATAAAGCTGTTTTCTTCTCATAAATTTCTTATTTGATTTTATTTCTTTACCTACATTTTTCCTCTACCACTCTTATTTGATTTTGAAAATTATTTTTGGCTCTTCCAGAAATTCCTCCACTGACCATGCTCCAGCATCTCTCATTATGTACCTTGCTTTAATCACTTCTCTATCAATAGGTGGATATGATGCCTCATTATCAGTCCTCTAGAGTCATGGTTTGTTTTTGCCATGATCATAGTGTATATCACTCTCAAAAGAGCAAAACATTATCTCAGAGAAAGTGGTCTCCTTGTGCAACAACTCTCCCTTCATTTAGAGCCACTGTAAGATCCTCATCTCCCATGCTAAAGCATATCTCTTCCTTCATATATAGATTCTACAGAGAAATCTACTTCTTTGGACTTAGATGTCCTTCTTTCTTTGACTTGTTAATTTTCAATTAAATTCAGTAAACATTTATTAAAACCTGCAATGGACTGGTCACTACAGGCATATGATTTAGAAAGAATGACAGTTCCTATACTATAGTGGCGGGGGGAGCAATATTAAAAAAAAAGCTGGAAAGAAAAAGAGGAGAGACACCATGGAGTAGCCAGCTTTGAAGCATTTTATTTCATGAAGTTGAAACCAGGCAGAGCTGCACATAGATAAGGATTGAGTTGGAAGTATTTCACTATCCTGAGAGAGATAGTATCCAAAACTTCAGGTAGTGGCAGTGATGAAATTAGAAGTGATTGATTTATCCTAGGTGGGGAATATTGTTTCCTGGAATTGAAACCAGGCAGAGTTACAGATGGACGGTAGACTGAGCTCTAAATACAATTTTGTCTTTTATAAATAAATATTATCCTCATTAAATATTATCCTTAATAAACCAATATTATCCTCCCTTCTGTTACCTTTTACATTCTCCTATAGTCCTTTTTTTCTTAATGAGACTATAGTTATTATAATCATTTCATTGATCATCAAAGGACTTGATAAATGTTTATTACTTATTCCTTTCTTTCTTACACTTTTCCCTTTACTATTTGTTCTTTCTGCAGTTTTGAGCAACAAATCATCTGGAGAGAGTTGTAGAGCATAGTTTATAGCATTTCAGTTCTAGTCCATTACCATTACTTTTATTTCTGTAAATTCTACTTTAATTTATTCCCTTGTGTATTTTAAAAGAATCTTTTTGTGATATTGTTCATTTTTATTTTCTTCTTTAAAATAATCTCTAGATGGGGTAAATTTTTATTGCTTATTTTTTGAAGTTGTATTATTTATAATTTATAAATACTTAGACATATATATATATATATATTAGTCCATATAGTGCAAAGTGTTTAGCTGGTAGGGAAGAATGAGCAAAAAAACAGAGGAGACTACTGGACTAGAGGTTCAAAAAAAAGACATTTTTTGAATTAAGACACCTTAATTGCTTAACTAAACATATCTGTTACAGAGGTGAGGTAAGTTAGTGGGTCATGATAGTGACTCAAAATACAAGAACAATTCTTTTCAGTTTTTCTGTCTGATATTCCTATCATATCTCAAAATGATGAAACCAGTATCCTTTCAACCAAGGAAGGGAATCAGTATATTATGCATTTTTCTTGAAGCAAAGTTAATACTTGTTTCCAATCCCCAATAACATTTTCTTTGGCTCAAGGAGAAAAGTTTGGAAGCATGACTCTACCCTGACTATTGAATTAACATCTCTCTTACTAGATAAGAATGGCAGAATGATGAATCAGCTTTTAAAAAACATTGTTTTAAGCTATTCTTATATGTTAGAAATCATCATCCCAAAAATCTGTTATCAAAAATATTATATATTACAGAAATAATAAGTCATGATGAGAAAATTATGACTATGTTAATTGTCCCTTTAAGATCTTCTAATTGTTCTACAATTCTGTAAATTGGACTAATTTTTCTATTTTACTTTTTTATCCATATGCACATGTATATTCTTTAAGTAACAAAATTTCTTTCCATCCTCTCTTCCCATCCCCCTCCCCTCAGTGGTGAACAGTTAGGTTAGTGTTGTATATACATATTTTTAATAAACCTGCTTATATATTAGTCATTTTTGGTATGAGGAATTAGGATTAAGGGAAAGAAATACTTAAGAGATCATATTTATAAAGTGGTCATCAGATTCTGAATGGTGGTTTTCTGTTTTTTTTGTTTTGTTTTGTTTTCCTTCTTCTGAATAGGGATAACCCTTGTCCAATATTTGGTCTAATATGGTTGTCCTGGCTCTCTGGATTGCTGAGAGGAGCTGCTTCCATCAAGGTTGATCATCTCACGATGTTGTTGTTGATGTGTATATTGTTCTCTTGTTTCTGCTCCCTTCATTCAGCATCAGATCCTGTAATTCATTCCAAGCTTCTCTAGAGTCTGATCATTTATGGGTTCTTATAGAACAATAATATTCCATAGTATTCATATACCATAATTTGCTTAGCCGTTCCCCAACTGATGGGCATCCTCTCAATTTCCAATTCTTTGCCACCACAGAAAAATAAATTGGAACATATGGGACTTTTCCTATTTTTATGATTTCTTCTGGATATAGACCTAGAATTGGAATTTCTAGGTCTGAAAGTATGAACAGTTTTATTGTTCTTTTGGGCATAGATCCATATTGCTCTCCAGCAAGATTGGATCCATTCACAACTCCACCAGCAATGCATCAATGTCCCAATCCTCCCACAACCTCTCCAACATTGATCATCTTCCCTTTTTCTCATCTTGGCCAATATGATACATGTGAGGTGATATCTCATAACTGTTTTCATTTGCATTTTTCTAATGAATAATGATTTAGAGCATTTTTTCATGATTATATATAGCTTTAATTTCTTTACTTGAAAACTGTCTATTCATATCTTTTGACCTTTTATCAATTGGGGAATGACTTGTAAACTTATAAATCTGATGTAATTCTCTATATATTTTAGAAATGAGACCTTTATCAGAACTCGTAGTTGTGAAGATTGTTTCCCAGGGGCTAATTTTTCAGTGAAAATGATCACTAAGAAACAATATATTTTTAAAAGATGTAGCATTTGATCTGAAATGAATATCATTGACACATGCAGTCAAATAAGCTAACCTTAGAAAGAAAATCAAAGTGAAGAATGCAAAAAATGTATTGAATGACTTTTACTACTTACAGATGCAAAATGTTCTTGAATATGCAGTCTTAATGTGAACAACTAAAAGGAAAAAGTCTTATTTCAGGACACTCAATTTACAAGTATTTATTAAGTTCTTGTCAGTGATAGGCACTGGGAAAAAACATTGAGGATGAAAAGAAACAGTAAAAAAAGTATTCCTATTTTCAAGGAATTTACACTTTAATGAAAAGGGAGTTATATAACTCATATGTATATGGTTATATACTAGATTCAAAGTATATTGAAGGTAAACCTACAGGAGAAGCTGAAAGAAAAAGGAGGAATTAAGAAATACTTTATGGAGAATGTAATGTTTAAGGTAACTCTTAAAATATTCCAGGGATAGTATGAATTAAAGATTCAGAGGGAAAGAATTCCAGTTATGGGGAACAGGTGGCAAAAGGGCAGGTAAATGGGACAGTGTTTTGCATGATGAATAATGATTCCATATGGCTGGACTATGGGCATGGAAGGAGTAATGTTTAAGAATATTGGAAAGATAGGAATAAACTAAATCATGAAGAGTTATGAGTGGCAAACAGAGGAGTCTAAACTTGATCCTAAAAGTAATAGGAAACCAATAGAAGTTATTGAATAGTCAAGTCAACATTAATTAAGGATTTAATATTTGCCCAGAAATGTACCAGGCAATGAGATTTTATGTATATGTATATATATATATATACATATACATATATATATATATGTATATATATATATATATAAGGAAATATAACATAAAATCTGAAGCTACAAAAAAGCATGGAGAGGTTTCCACAGGTAGAGGGAGAATGGAAAAGTAGATGTGGACTTGGAAAGGAATGAAGACATTAAAGGAAAGGTCCTGGGAGGACCTGACAAAGCAGAGAAAAGGAGCACAAAGATGGTGTTTGAGACCTGCATTTAGGAAAACCATTTTATCAGCTGTGTGGAAGATGGATTAGACTGGGGAGATATTGAAACAGAAAGAGATCAGTTAGGAGACTCTGAGGGGGGGTGGGAGGAGGAAAGGGGTCATACATCAGAAATACTTTAGAGATAGGCATAAGGAGATTTTTAAACTATATATATGAATTGAGAGACATGGAGTTGAGTGTGATTTGAAATGGAGTTGAGGTTATAAAATTGAATACTTGGGAAATTAATGGTTTCCCATATAGTGATAAGGAAGTTCCTGCTCAGTTTTGGAAATAGTGAAAAGAAAGGCCTATGGGGCATCCAGTTCAAACTGTCCACTAAGCAGTTCTTGAAGTGTTATGAGAGCTCAGGAGATAATGGACCTGGATAGATAGATAGGAATCATCACAGCAAGATGGCAATTGAAACCATGGAATTACTAAGGGAAAGAATAGGGAAGAAAAAGAAAAGGTCCTACCAAAGACAGACCATAAGTAGACCCTCAAAGTTAGTGGACATGACATAGATGAAATTCTAGCAAAGGAGACAGAAGAAGTTCATTTAAACAGGTGGAAAATCCAAGAAAAAACAGTATTACAAAAACCCAGATAGGAGAGAATATTCAAGAGCAGAATGTAATCCCCATTCTATTGATCTTTTTGCAAGATTCTAAGTCTGTAGAGGGATCAAAAAGGATAAGAATGGAGAAAGTCATTAAATATGGCAATTAAAAGAGCCACAGATAACTTCAGAGTGGGCAAATTTCTAAAGAATGAAGAGGTTGGGGGCAGCTAGGTGGCATGGTGCATAGAGTACAGAACCTGGATTCAGGAGGAACTGAGTTCAAATCTGGCCTCAGACACTTAATAATTACCTAGCTGTGTGGCCTTGGGCAAGCCACTTAACTCCATTGCCTTGCAAAAAAAAAAAGAAACAAGAATAGTCAGTAGATAGGGAGAGATTGAAGATGAGAAGGGGTGCTAGTGGTCGAAGTTGAGGTACATATATAAGGATTAATCTCATCAAGGAGAAGGGTCATAGCTTTATCAAAGATTGGAGTAAAAGAATTGATGGTGGGGAATGATATCAGGGCATTATGAGATGAGGAAAAGTTGAATTTAAAAATTCCAGAGGAACATATAAACCTATTTTCATAGATACTTTCCTGATATAAGGAGCAACTGAAAGAGGGTATAATCATACAGAGAAGGAAAACACTCTGGATTATGTTCGTTCCATAACCCATTATGGTTTAATTCAAGCCCTACAGTGATTCTGCTCCCCACTGTTTTTCTTGCATGTAATCACTCAGCAGTAACAGGATTATGTGGTTTAATGTCAAAGATAAAAAGGATCAACATCATCCCTAGCTCCCCATGTACATTGATGTACCCAAGTCAGACAGGAATAGTAGGGCATTTCCAGGAATAGACTTATTGGTGATATTTCAGGCACAATGCCTTCTCTGATGTGCTCACATTCAGCATATCCCCATTCTTATTCCTATATTTCAAATGAGTCAGTCCTTTGGCATGATTAGTCAGTTTAGAAAATTCCAAAGTCCCTCTAAAACAATGCTGCTACACTCAAAAAAAGAAGGAAACCTGTGGCATAACGCTTGACTAAAAACTGCAGAAATCCACACTGCTTATGTTGTATTATCTTTTTATTTATTTATTCATTTTTTCATTCATTCATTTATTCATTCATTCATTCACCCATCCATTTATTTATTTAATCATTCATTCATTCATTTATTTATTTATTTATTTATTTTTGCACTTTCTTAATTACATTCTACTGTATTTCAGGTAAAATTGAAAGGTACTTGGGGCCAGGGACTACCAATGCTATACAGTATTTAAGGGTGCCTCTACATTATTATGTTCCACTTTTGAAGAATAGTTACAAATACCTTATTAGCAAATGATGGATGTATTTTTGAGGTATGAAAAGGAAGTGTTCAAGAATGATAAGGGTAAGATTCCCACAAGGATGGCTAAGGCTAACTTGTGTGTTACTCTTTATTATGTCTAAAACCAATAAATGTGCCAAATAAAGTAAAAAAGCAACAACAAAAAAGAAGGGAAAAGAGAAAGGAAAAAAATCTATCCAAGTAAATTCAAGAGACTCAAGGAAGGAGTAAACAGTTGGCAAAATGAAGAAAACACTACTGGGGAAAAGATGGAGGAAAATATCCTTAAAGAGAGAATAATTCTGTAATAATTACATGAAATCTGAGAATATGGGGAAGAAAAAACCATCCACAATGATGGGTGAAAAGTCTAACAATAATATAAGGGAAAATATATTAAAGATAGGAAGAATAAAAATAGTGACAAGAGAAATAAATAGCTATATTTCTATATACATAAAGGAGACAGAAATTTTATCTATCTTTCTATCTGTACTATCTGCATAGAAATAGATAAATATATGAAGTACTTAATAGAAGAGATAAATTGATTCCAAAAACAATTAAATAAGCAAGAAAACAATTTCAACTTTAAATTCTTTCTAATATAGAGGAATCTTATAGGAAAACAAGGAGAAAAAAAATATATATATATATGCGAACAGAATTTCTTAAATAACTAGATATGATGAACTTTTGTCAGAGATTAAATAAGAATATTAAGGAATATTATAATCACATAACATTTTTTCAAAAATTAAATATGAGATGTATGGTGATTTTGTCAGTACATGTGAATAAACATGTTTTCAGAGCATAAAAATTATTTTGTACTATATTAATATAGCATGACATTAATGTAGTATAACACAATATAGTATTTGTCATAAAAGTTACAATATAATTATAGTTTAAATAATAACAATTAATAAAAGAAAGATGAATAAAAGAGATAAAAAATACCAAATAATGTCATTATAAATGAGACAGAAAAAATCATAAAAATAGCTATATTAAATATAATCAAAATAAAAATATAATAAAATTTTAGGGATGAAATTAAAACACTTCTTTGAGAAAAAGGGTCCTTTAGTACTTTTGGAATAAGAGGAAATATTGAACTGAGAAATTTGTTTTATAATTATTAATCTGTATACTCTATACTGACCACATATCCTCCCTTACCCCCATCTTACTGTTCAAGTTATTGAAATGAGGTCAATCAACAAAATAATTTTCCCTGCCCTATACTGAAAGGAATAAGTCTTTGAGCTATTGCCCTCCATCAACATATCTCATTACCTCATCTCTGCTCTCTGAGTTACCCACTCCCACTTAAGTCTCTCTATGTCTCCCTAATTCCTCCTTAAAAGCTCACTCATTCCTCAGTTGAGTTCCTCATCTTCTTTTAGTGGGTACCCTGCTTTGGGGAATGAGATTCCACAGGTAACCTCCTTTGATCTTATACTTTTCTATTCAAACTCTCATGGTGGTTTATATCCTTGATATGGGTCCTGTACCTTTCCTTACTGCTCAATCTTTCAAGTTGGCTTAGGTTGTTTAGGTTATTTAGGGATCAATAGTTTTCTGTCTTTAGCCTTTCTTTTCAAACTTCTTTTAATCACAGCAATACTGAAATAAACCTTTTTTTGTCCTTAAAATTTCTTCTGGGTCAGTTAGTCTTTTATATGAATTCATTCATATTCTGCCTGAACTTTTAGCCAGTTACATTTCCCCCAGGAACACATATTAATGAAAACAGAGAATATGTTTGGTACATAAACTTGTTTCACAAACTGAGAAAGAAGACTATCTAACAACTCATATAAAACTTAAGTCCTGATACTCAAACCAGGGAATGATAAAGCAGAGAAAGGAATTTCAATTAATCAATTAATTCAACTTAATTTAAATTTCTTTAAAAACATAAGGAAAGATAGTATCATAATGTTAAATTTTTTTCATTGTTATATTATTGAATGTACACTAGGATTATGTGAATAGTTGTCCATTAGGTAAACTATTAGAAAAACTAATAAAATTCTCAATAATTAATAAATGATTCTAACAGTAGAAATAAATGTGATAAAATGAAACTCTAATATTAAAAATAAAGGAAAAAAGCAAAGAGAACAGATCAAAAATCTTCTTAATGTGATCAAAAGCTTCTAAATAAGGACAGGTTTAGCACTATTTGTAACGAATAAGGAGATATTTCCTAATAATATCTGAGATGAAGGAGGGATGCCATGATATGCAATATTATTTGATAGATTGCTATGAACAATAGCTATAGTAATAAGAGAAGAAAAAACAAATTAATGCAATAAGTCCAGCAAATGAGGAGGCAAAATCATCTATTTACAAATGATATGAAAACTTACAACTAAACACAAAAGCACTAAAGCACCAACAAGAAAAATATAATTGAAAAGGTACAATCAGCTAGATACAAAATAAATTCACAAAATTCGTCAACTTTTAAAAAACAATATAATCTAGGAGGAAAAAACAATTTATCTCATAAAACATATAAGACTTATGCAAGTACAATCATATGAAAAAGAAGAAAAGAAGGAAGCAGAGAAAGTCAATATTTATGACTAGGTTGTGTAACTATATTAATGCCAATCCTACTCAATTTAATAAAATTGTTTTATTTTGGGATTATACTAGAGATATGACCCCTATAGGTAGCTAAAGGTATAGAAAGTCCACCATTGTAGATTGTCAGCAACTCATCTACAATTTATATTCTTAGAGAATAAACTGAATGCAATTTATATTTACATTATATATGTATTTGTTTTCTCAACCATAAAGATGTAAGCTTACTGTATGTCATTGCTAAATTCTTTCTACATGTATTCCTAGTGTGTAGCATGTTTGACATATAGCAGGTCCTAAACAAATACTTGTTGATTGATTGATGGTCTGACCCCAAATGACTCTCAGCATTGCTTCCTCAGTCTTACATCTAAGAGTATTGGTCTGAGTTTCTCACCTACCTCTAATAGTTGGTGAGAGTTATAAGGAAGGCATTTACAGCTTGTGCTTTCCAAGTCAATAGCATGCACTATTTCCATACATAATAACTTAGAGTTTTACATGGAAAATGAAGCCAAGCCTGAGACATTTCACTCCTCCTTCACTCCTGGAGGGATTCATGAAGAATCATGATTTGCATTCAAGTGTGTAATGAGAATCTGTAGGAAGAGAACAGAATAAAACCTGGGGGCTCTATTTAAATTCTCTAAAGTCTTTTAAGTAAAGGGATTGAAAGGAAAAAAAATTTAAGTAATAAGAAGCTATATGTTGTGAGAGGAAAAAAAGAATTCATAAGTCCCAGCCCAAAGAAAGTGAGGCAGTCACACGGAATTTCACAATTGTCTTGTGATGTTGCTACAGCAAATAACTTAGGAAGGTATACAGTAAAGGCAAGTAGGTGATACACTGAATAAGGTTCTGTGCTGAGAGTCAGGAAAGTCTGAGTTCAAATCTAGTCTCAGATATTTATTAGCTAGTTACTTAACTTTTATCTGCCTAAGTTTCACCATCTTTAAAATGGGGATAATTACAGTAACTAATCCCTAGAGTTGTTTTGGGAAGATCGCAAAGGTAGGTCAGAAAATCCCAAGTTCTCCAAATTTCCTTCACAGACATAAAATCATCCCTAATGGAGCAACATCCCTAAGGCAAAAATAAATGTACTAAAACAACTTTAGAGGACCTCAGGAAAGACACTAGCTCATATGCTTCTGGTTTGGCCTGAGTGAAGAGCAAATACCTCCAGGTTGACTCCAATGAACAAACACCCAATCCTTGAAGAAGCTAGGTCATAGGAACTTTCACCTCAAGGTCTCATGAACTTTCTTCCAATGGACAATGTCAGGATCAGCAGGTTGAGCAGAGGAAGACCGAAGGATCCTCTGATTGTCTTTGGACAACAAGTCTAGAATTACTAACCAGACATGATCCTGGCATCCTTGTATGGCCAAGAAGGAGTGAATTCATTCCTGGTGAGTGTGGTCCCCACATAGAAAGGAGCAAGAGCATTATCAGGACAGCATGTCTGGGGACCCCTGGAAAGAATTCAGAAAATATCAGTAAGAAGGACTTGAGGTATTTAGAAATATATTTCTGAGATTAGATCCAGATGTTTCATCCTACCTCCAAAGGGGCCCATAACACACAAAAGACTAAAAAACCCTGTTCTAGATATTATGGAACATTAGTTGTCTACCAGCTCTGTCAAACAAAAAAAAAATTCTGAACTTTTAATTCTGTTTCTTAAGAATTCTTCAAATCATAGGAAATTAAAACCCCTTGAGATATAGTTTTTAAATTAAACCAGGACATTTTGTAGGTTGCTTCCTTACTATTGCCATGTGAAACTTTCCACCCTTTTCCTAATGTTTCCTTGTTGTGAAGAGAAGATATGAGCTATAAGTGGGAATAAGAATTTGGGACTTTGCCAGAAGGTGCCAAAATTTAGAAATTGCTTATAGATCATGAGCCCCTTTAGTAGGTAGAAGTAACTAAGTTAGTTAGGAAGAATTGCTAGTAAAAATAGGAAGCTACAGTAAATAGGTCTTCTTAAACTGACAGCATTGCTTTGGGTGAGGTCCTCCTGGGCTTTGCCCTGCATTTCTCCATCACTCATCCATGAATTTCCCAGAAGCATTTTGTCTTCCTACAATCTCTGACTCCATAGGTCTCTCTGTCCTTAGCCCTGGGTTCTCTTCCCCTCCCAAAGCAGTTTTTTTTTAAAAGCACTGTGTGATGTTTGCCATGAAAAATTATTATTTATGACCCTGGAGGGAAACCTTAGATACTCAAAATTGTAGCACAAGATCTGGGAGGTCTTACCAAGAACAAAAACTTTCCATATCATCCTAGGGAGGAGATGCAGCCTAGATAAGTGTAGGGAAGTTTGTCACCAGATAATAGTCAGCAGACCATTTAGGTCACTATAACTATGAAGACCATTACTATTGTGTAGAAAGATAATGCTCTACAAAAGAAAAAACCCTGTCCTGAAATAATATCACATACCTTAAAGGGAATCACTTTATCTAAGTTAATGCATGCAGTGTAGTACCAGAATCCAGAAAGTGGGTTGGAAACTTATCTAACAGATTTTCACATAAATTCACATATGTACCTTAATTTCTGTTTAATTCATCTATTCATTAGTATCACTCAATTATCAATTTTTATTGAGAATCCACTATTTCTGGTGCAGTGGGTAGAGCCCCTTGGAATCAGGAATACTCATCTTCCTGAATTCAAATCTGGCCTCAGATGCTTACCAGCTGTGTGACCCTGCCCGTTTCCTTTGGCGTCTAATCTATAAAATTATCCAGAGAAGGAAATGGCAAACTATTCCAGTTTCTTTGCTGAGAAGACTCAAATTGGGATCACAAAGAGTCAAATCCAATTGAAATGACTCAACAATGTGTGACATATCACGTTAGTATATGTGAAGAGGACAAAGAATATGAAGACACAATTTCTGTCTTCAGTCAGATTATAGACCAGTAACTACTTCCTGTAAATTATGCAGAATACTTTCATTTTAGTGTTAACTTGTGATGCATTCAATCTGACTGAATAGAACCATATTTTTTCCTTCACATCCATCTGACCTTCACAAATGTGAAAGGGCATTACTTAGGCATAAATATCTTATTTGTGTTTTTAGTTCACTAGAAGTGAAGATTACAATTTGACGTTAGTGAGAAATCATAGTGTTAAAAGAAAGCATCTGTTTGAGATTTCCAGACATTTATTTAAGTTATACTTATGGAAAGTAGTATTTAAATTGAATTTACACTTGAGAATGGTTGCTTTTCAAAAGCAAGATCTAGAGTGCATGAATTTGCCTTAGTTAGACCCAGTTAGTCTAACATTTCAAATAACCATTTGAAGCCATTGTTAGATCTTCTAATTGCCAAAAATTGACACAATGAATTTAATAGAAAATGTCTTGGATTTTGACTAGGAAGACTAGACTATCCCAATCAATTCAATCATTTACTATCTTTGTAGCCTTGATGAATTGTTTCACCTCCCTGGGTAAAAGATTCCTATGAAGTCTATTAAATAATTTCTAAGGTCCCCTTCAACTCTACGTTTTATGGTCCCTGGTGTTCTAAGATGACTATCCTAGTCATCAGGCATAACACATTAGGTAAAATAGAAGATCCCAGAATCTTGGAGTTGGCAAGGTCCTCAAACTTTATCTGGGTCTATTTATCTTTGAGTACCCATATAACATGCCCAACAAATGGTTTCCAAACTATGCTCGAAAAACCTTCAATCATGGAGAATTACTCTCTCTCAAATCTGCCATTTGACTTTTCTGTAAGTCAATCCTTTTATCAAACCAAAGTTTTTCTTTCTCCTGCTAGCAGAATATCCTAAAACCCATGTGACCATTTTCAATTAACTATAGTGACTTAAATAAAAGTTCTTCTGTTTCACATTTAAAGTCCTTACTAGTCTTGTCCTCAAATTCATTTCATACCTTATTACACATTAATCCCCTACTGTGATATCATGAAGCCATTGTCCTTGATAACCTTCACATAGCATTTGATATTCCATTCCCCTCCTCAATATCTTTTCATTGGCTCTACTCCAAGCCTGGAATCCACTCTCTCATATGCTTTAATCCCAAAAGATTCTGTTTCCTTCAAATTTCAGCTCAAATAACCTGCCACATGAATCCTTTCCTTATTCTATCCCCCCCCCCCCCTTTTACTCTACCCCAAAAAACAGTGCCTTCTTCCAAAAATTTCTTTGGAACTATGTTGAATATATTCATATGTACTTATTTACAGATATATTATCTTTCTTGGTAGAATATAAGCTCCTTGAAGACAAGAATAATTCATTTTTGTCCCTAATATTTTCAGTCTCTTTCAGAAAGGTCTGGCCATAATAGGTTTTTAATAAAAATTTGTTGATCAGCTGATTGAAGTTATTCATTGTTTCTGGTTCTGCCCTCTGGCTAAGAACAAATGTAGTTCTGCTTTCATTTGACAGTCCTTCAAGAGCATAGTGAATTACTGGCACCCATCAAGTCCTACCTTTTCCAGGATAAACAGCATCAGTCACTTAGACCTGATTTTTATAGAACAGATTCTCCATTCCCTCTCATTTACTCAATATTATTGCTCTTCCTAAAACATGACTGAGAAATTACTACAACCAATTACAAAAGTCAGATATTTCTTTGACCCCACTTATGATTTACATTTGCCTTTAATATTTTTTCAGTACATCATCATTTGAGAAGTTCTTAATCGCTGTATATGCATTTTCTTTTGGTTAAATCCCCAAAAAGTACTGTACAAGTTTAGTTATCATTAATATTATTGTTAATTGTCTATCAGCACTTGATTGCATAGATAAATTATTATTATTAATTTAATAAAATTATGCAAATTATGCCAACATATTTCTATTTTAGAAACAATGAAATTTTCCTTATATTTTCTTTCTTGATATTTTCAGTCTTGCTATTTTTGTAAGAGATCCATATTCTTTATTCTAGTCCCTTGCAAACTTTTGGGAGAACCTCTGAAGTTTCTGAGTCTTCAGAGTAGAATTAAGTATCACAATCATATCTCCAGACCAATGGGCCATTGACCTTGAAACAATATAAAAGAGGCAAGACTTGAAGATTTTAGAAAAGGAATCTGTTCCATCAAAGAATAGTAATGATTCCCATTTCCATGACAATTCAAATTTAATAGTACTTTCCTCACAATAACACTGTATAGTAAATAGTGAAGTATTAGTAATCCTGTTTCAATATAACCAAAGAAACAGTTAGATAATTTAGTGGGATAAAGTTCTGGTCCTGGAGTAAGGAAGACCTGAGTTCAAATCTAACCTCAGATACTGACTATCTGTATGACCCTGAGTAAGTCATTCAATCTCCGTTTGCCTTAATCCTCTGGAAAAGGTACTGGCAAATCACTCTAGTATCTTTTCCAAGAAAATCCATGGGCAGCAAGGTCCACAGGATCATGAAGAGTTAGATATAACTAAAAAAAACCCCAATCAGCCCAGACAATGTTTATTGATACTATAAATCAAGAAAATATTGACACTCTAAAAACTAACTAGTCTAAAAGATGTTTATTTGATTATAGATGCAAGACAAGAATGTTTGAAGTATTAGCATTCACATGTAGCGTTGCAAACTCCATCATATCATTCAGCAGCTAGGAGACAGTCAAATATTAGTATGTATCTGAATGGTTTGGATGAAGTGTACCAAGGAATAGCTGCAAATTCTAGCTATTTAGACATTAAGAAACAAGAATCAGAAAAAAATAAAAAAAAACACAGAGTACTAAGAAATGATCAGTAAAAAAAAAACTGACACATTACTGGTCATGGGTAATCATTAAAACAGCCAATTTTGACAGGGAACTCAAATTTAAGGAGTCATTGTAGTGACAGAGTCAAAGGATTTGGATTCGAACCCCTAATTCCTTGTAATTTGTATGACTTTGGACAAATTTCTTAATCTCCTCTTCTGTAACATAAGGTGGTTGACTTTTAAGAATACTTCCAGAGGAGTGGCTAAGTAGTGTAGTGAATAGAGCACGAGCCCTGGAGTCAGGAGGACCTAAGTTCAAATCCAGACACAGACATTTAATAATCACCTAGCTGTGTGGCCTTGGACAAATCACTTAAACCCATTGTCCTGCAAAAAAGAAAAGAAAAGAATACTTCCAGTTTTAAATCTATGATTCTATCATTCTTTACCTTTCTAATTGGATTTGAAAATTGGATTGCAAAGGGATTAAGGGAGAAGGAGGTAAAAAGAACAACTTTGAAAACATGTATTAAAAACAAGACATAGATATTTATGACCCAAGATAATGAGGTCACTAAGTTATAGAACCTCATAGATGAAAAGGCTTATGAAAATCATATAGTCCAAGGTAAACAAAAAAGCTTTTTGACAATATGCCCAATAAGTATTTATCCAACCTTTGGAGACTTTATGAGAAGGGAAACACACATATTCTAAGGTAGCCCATTACTTGATGGTATAATTTTGACTATAAGGAAATTTCCATTATTTAACCAGCAGATAATTATGTTAAATTCTAACCAGTTTCTAGTTGCTGAAAGTAACAGGCACTGGAAAGTCTTAAGCTAACTGGTGCTTATGAACTTATTTGACTTATAGGGCCTGCCAGTGAAGTTCCAAGTACTCTATATGATTTTCAGAAAATGAGACTTTTATCTGAACTCTACCTCTCTCTGAGCTATCAAATAGAAATTCGGTCCAAGGAATGTAGCTGACATGAATTCATCCAATTTGAATTATTTCTTGAGTCCTTCCCTACCATGTTTCTACTTAGCTTGCTATATTTTTCTTAGCTATGGCTAAATGACTGGCAAACAGTACATCTATAAGTACAAACAATAAATATGAGGAAAATACAAAGTAATTAAATGCAAGTAGGGAAGGAGAAGAAGATAACATAGTCACTGTTGTGCTTTAGGCAAAACACTTTGGTAATTGAATAGAGCATGAATTCAAATGGGGAAAGTGTTGTGGCAGATAAGTCAAGCAGCAAGGTGACAGAAAAATCCAAGCATGAAATATATGCTGGTACCAGAGTAGTGCCAGTATGGATTTGGGGTGCGGGGAAGGGTGCATTCAAGAGATGTTGCAAAAGTGAAATATTCAGGGTTTGGCAACAGATTGGTGGAGATATAGAGTGAGGAGCAAGAGTGATATCTAGTTTGTGAGCCTAGAGACTGAATAGATGATGGTACTCTGGACAGTTATGGGGAAGTTTGGAAGGGGAAGAGTTCAGGGAGGGAAATAATGAATTCACTTTTGGACATGTTGAGTTTCAGAAAGCTACAAGCCATCGAATTCTAGATCAACGATAGGCTATCTTTGTGTGTTATTGAGGTTGGCTAGAGGTATATGTAGATCACAGAAAATGAGTAAGGGAAATAATTAGAAAGTTAAGGTCTTGAAGGTATATCATTATGCATATCAAACTACACTGGTATAAGTAGATCTTCCTTTATAGAGAATGATTTGAAGAGAGAAGAGCCTTGGGGAGTGAGACCAAGGAAAAGGACATTAAGATATATATATATATATATATTTAGGAGAGATTTGATAGAAGTCAGTGCTAAAGTGGTGGTTATATGAATAGAGAAAAAAGGGATTATCAGATGGGAAAGATGCTCAAAGGAAGAAATGGCAAGATTTGATAACTAATTGGAATCTGGGGTGAAAACGATTGAGGAATCAGGGTTGAGGCCAGACTTGAAATATGGGGATACCTTTGTTTTTAAACTCTCTTTTTGATCTTGTGGTACATTTGTTGTTTTCAGGGAATATCAGAGAATGTACATGTTTGTCTTTGTTTTGTAAAGCAGTGGGATTAAGTGACTTGACAAAGGTCTCACAACCAGGTAATTATTTCGTGTCTGATATCAGATTTGAACTCAGGTCCTCCTACCTCCAGGGTCAATGCTCTATGCACTATGCCACCTAGCTGCCCTCTTAAAATGGGCAATTTTACCTTAATTCCTCCAATATATTGCTTCCCCCTTCAATCATTTTGCCAATCTGATAGTATAAAATGATTTCTCAAGGTTTAATTGTCCTCTAATCAATAATAATTTAGAGCATTTTTTATATGACTATAAATTGTTTTGATTTTATTATTGGAAAATTGTCAATTTATTTTATTTGAGAAAGAATTGGTAAATAGAACATGTGTGGAATGGTTTTACCTCTCTCTCTCTCTCTCTCTCTCTCTCTCTCTATATATATATATATATATATATATACATACATATATATGTATGTATATACATATATATATATATATATATATATATATATATATTTAGATTTTTGCAAGGCAAATGGGGTTAAGTGGCCTACTCAAGGCCACACAGCTAGGTAATTATTAAGTATCTGAGGCTGAATTTGAACCCAGGTACTCCTGACTCCAGGGCCGGTGTTCTATCCACTACACCACCTAGCCCCCCCCAAGTTGTATCATTTTTACATTTTTACAAAATTAAATGTATTTACATGCATTTTTAAAAGGAACAGCAAATTGTACATAACAGATTTGCAGTCTCATTTGTAATCATTTTTTCTTTTCTACTGTGTTAAAGAAATGGTTTGTTAAATTCAGAATAAGTGTTTCTTATACAGTTCACAAGTGCCAGAATTAGAATTCCAACCCAGTTCTCTAGTACCAAATCAAGTGCTTTTTTCCACTGCATTGTATGCTGGCTTCCAAAGGATTGTTTCTAACTTCTCAGTTTTTGCTTGGTGGTTATTATTCCCAGGATGTTCTCTCACCTTTTTATTTTCCTTACTAATACTCCTTTATTTCTTTATGAAAGGACAACCAGCATTAGCCAGAAGAAACAATTATAAGGAATACTTGTAGTCTTATTAGTGGATCTTGAAGTTAATTGACTCATGTAAGAAAACAGCATTTTGGGGTATCACTCAAATTAATACTTTATCAATGTGCTTATGTCAATTTCCCTATTGAAAGGAAAATCATTTAATAAAAACCAAATAAAAACCAAAAAGCTAGAGTATCTTAATCTTTATTTATTCATTCATTCATTCATTCATTCATTTATTTTAGGTTTCTGCAAGGTAATGGGTTTAAGCAGCTTGCCCAAGGCCACACAGCTAAGTAATTATTAAGTGTCTGAGGATGGATTTGAACTCAGGTACTCCTGACTTCAGGGCCCGTGCTCTATCCACTGCACCACCTAGCTGCCCCTATCATAATCTTTTAATAAAAAAAAAAACAAATAAGTAAAAAAATGAAGAATGCATGAAACCTGTATTACTGATCTCCCTAAAACAGTTAAAATAGCTATATTCATTTATCAATGACCACCATCTTTTTACTAGTAGTTTTCTCTATGTGATAATAAGATGATATATGAAGTAGATATTTGGATATGATGCCTTTCTGTCTCAAAGGATTATGGTCAGAATCAAATGAAGGGAAATAATGGACTTAAAAGGTCATCTAGGAAAGCATCATGGCATAATGGATTAAGTAGAGGACATGGAGTCAGGAACAGTTTAGTTTCAATCCTTACTAAGCTACTTGCTAATTGTTTGGGCAAGCCATTTAATATTTCCCAGGCCTAGTTTCTTCATTTGCAAAAAAACAAGGATAATAATAAAGTCTAACTCATAGTGCTATAAAGATTAAATGAGATATAATTTTACAAACTTTAAAGTGCTATGATAATGCTAGTCATCATCACCATTATTATCATTATTATCATCATCATTGTCATCACCACCACATCACCATCATCATCATCATCATCATCATCATCACCATCATCATCCTGTCCATCTCCTATATGATAATGTATATAAAATGAGGAGGAACTTCCTACAACATTGCAAGGAGAAACTATTTTTTTTTGACTTGACAAATCAAAATTAGATGACCAGGATATAATATGCTCATTGTCTATGGGAAATCTATAGTTAAGCTTTTGCTGCTGGGTAGACTGGCTAGTTATGTTTGGTACTTCTTGAATCATGTTCATGAAAAGAAAAAATAAAGCCATTAATACAAAATACTTCCCCCTTTCTCAGTTTTTAACTGAAGATTAAAAAGCCTTTTAGAATTCAAAAAGGCCCCAGAGACTTTTCCTTGTAAAATAATCACTTGTTCTCTAAGTAGCAAAGTAATTGAAATACTTTTCAATTAGGGCAGAAAGTCCAGGTTGGAATTTACTTGTACTTTGAAAGTGAAAAAAATGTTCACTAAGGAACCAAATCCAGTGAATAAACAACTTAAAAGACCTATTCTTTCTATTCTTCTGCTTGCTAAAAAAGTATTTTCACTCACAATGAATATAATTCCTCACTAAAGTTTTATGTAAAATCTGAAATCAAATAACTTACTTGAGGTATAGTGATTCATTCTTTAGCCTGGTCTAGTTAGTAACTTTCCAACCTCCCCAGTCCTGTAGAAAGTTATATAACAGCAAATTGCATAGTGTAGGCAAGTGAATTCTGTTTTATATAGTATCAGACTTTTAGAAACAAAATGGCATTGTTAATAGAACACTGGACTTCGAATCCATAAGACCTGAGTTCAAATTATGGTTCAAGTATTTACTAGTTGTGAAATTCTGGTTAAGTCACTTAACATATTTGTTCCTCAATTTCCCCATCTGTACATTAAAATAAATAGAAGAGCATCAGTATGATGCCCATATAAGATCTCTTCTAGTTCAAAATCTGTTAAGTGACTGTAGTCTTCCTTGGCAATGAATTGTTTATTATTCAGTTCAACTAATCATGATTCTCTTGGGGATGTTCTTGTCATGGAATGGTTTTTCCATTTCCTCCTCCAGATCATTTTTCAGATGTTGAACTGAGGCAGACAGGGTTAAGTGACTGTCTGAGGCAGGATTTGAACTAAGGAGGAGGTGGCTTCCTGAATCCAGGTCAGATACTCTATCCACAATGTCACTTAGCTGCCCCTAGGCAATTAAAGAGACCCTCAAATTCTCAAGTATGAGTATGTCTTAAATGGATTAGTTTCTATTCTCCTACCCTCCTTTCCCAAGTAAAGCTTAATTTTAGATCCAGCACTAGGTTAGTAAGCCTCATGAACTCTACTCTTATCTTATCTCTGAAGAACATAAGTCAGGAATATTAGAACTCAGAATTTCTTCTCAAAGTATGTTAAAATCAGTCGATGATGGCTAATGCATTGGTGGTGGAGTTGTGAACTGATCCAACCATTCTAGAGGGCAATTTAGAACTGAGTCCAAATATCCTCTGATTCAGAGATACTACTACTATATCTGTATTCCAAAGAGATAAACAAAAAAAGGGAAAGGACCTATTTGTACAAAAATATTAATAGCAACTCTTTTTTTATGATAGCAAAGATTGGAGAGTGAAAGGATATCCATCAATTAGGAAATGCCTCAACAGATTGTGGTATATGACTATAATGGAATACTTATTGTGATATAAGAAATGATGTGCAGAATTATTTCAGAAAAACCTGGAAAGACTTACATGAACTGATTCAAAGTGAAGAGAGCAGGACCAGGAGAACATGATATACAATAATAGTAATATTACATGATAAATCAGCTATGAATTATTTGGCTATTTACAGAAATACAGTGACCAAAGACAATTCCAAAGAATTCATGATAAAAAAATTTTTTCTACCTCCAGAGAAAGAACTGACGTAGTCTGAAGGCAGACTGATGCCTACCATTTTCACTTTCTTATTTTCATGATTTTTTTGGCCTGTGTTTTCTTTTATAGCATGACAAATATGGAAATATGTTTTGCACGATTGCACTAACTTTTCAAATTGCTTTCCACCTCAGGGAAGGAGAAAGAGAATATGGAACTGAGATTTTAAAAAAATGATTGTTAAAATTGTTAAGTATAATTGTGAAAATAAAATACCATTCAGGGTTAGCAATGGGACAATTAAAACATTCTATGCAAAGGAGTCCCCAACAAGAAAGATATTTATGTTGCATTTATTGCAAATGTCTTTCTTCAGTGCATCGGTTATTTTCATTAATGTAAATACATCTAATGATGTAGATCACAATCTAGCCAAAACATATCCACTGTGTTTATCATAAATTTATCGTTCCATAAAACTTCCATAAAGCCTCATACATAGAGCCTTCCTGGTGATTTGTTAATACTGAGTATTAGTGCAACATGTAGCTTATCTTCCTCTCCCTTTCTCTCTCTACTTGAGCACATTAATAACCTTAGGCAAATAATTTTTAGAATTATGCAGTAACTGACTAGGAATTATAACATGTTTCTCCATGTTCCTTTGGTCACTTTCAATCTCGATTTCTTTAATATCTGTAAACCTAAAAAATACTCAGAAGAGTTCTGACTTATAATGATAGCATTTTGTACCAGGAAGCAACTTGGGGGGTATTGAAAATATTACAGAACTTTCCAAATGCAATTCAGTCTTCCTTTCTCTTCTTTCTACTCTTAACTTCTTCCTCTTTGAAATTGATGTTTATTTTCACATTTGTTATCAATTGATGATTTTGCTGATAGCCACATTATAAATAACCTTTCTTTTGACAACTAGGAATTTCTTGACTATGAGTTTCATTTTTATGATGTTCATAGGATCATAGGTTTTGAACTGGAGGGGACCTTCAATGCTATAAAATCTAAACATTTCCTTTTACAGACAAGGAAACTGAGGCACCGTGAAGTCGTGATCTGCATGTGGCCACACATAGTTTATAAAAACAGCATTTGAATCTAATTCTTTCTTATTCCAAGTATACTATCCTAAATACTATGTTTTTTGATGCTTGCCTCTGGGGAAAAATTTGTTCATTATATACTACTACTAGGGATAATCTGAATAGTCAACAAATCATTTTACTTCTTAGGATTAAACCATATTTTTCAACTTTTTTTCTTTTAGTCATTCTCTCCTATATAAGCCTTTCACTGAAATCACTGAATATCAAAATAAATGATGATTTCATATTTTTCTCTCTTCATCATTTGCATCGTATGTTACATAAGGCTACATTTTTGAAGTTTTTTGTTTATATTTATATTAGAACTACAAGAAAAGATAACCAAGTGTTCCATTAAATAGTTTCTTATTACCTTTGGGTATGTAACAAAGCAAACTACCCAAAATAAGAGGAAAAGAATGGGATGAATCACATATAGGAAACTCTGATGCACCTAACATTAAACATTACCCAGTGATGTTTTAAGACTGTGATTTCTGAAATACTATAATATCAGAAGAGTCATACTCACCAGTGGCCCAAGAGCAATTGAAAGAACTATTATGGATCTGGTCAGGATGCACCATAACATTAGCAATTATCTGTTTGTAAGGTGTTAAATACAACTCATCAGTGATAACTTCAACTGAAATATAAGGTTAGTCATGAAGCAAGAATGAGGTTTTGCAGATGGATAGTGGCAGTGTCACATCTGTCATGCTCAGTGATTATGGGAAAAGTTTTCATTTTCTTTCCATGAAATATGGAAAGAATAAGAAAAAAAGACCTCTAGCATGTGGAATAGAACCTCTATGAAAAATTAGCATGAGCAAATTTGACCCAGTGAGAGGATTGAGAATTCTCCTTTGGGAAGAAGGACCCCTGTGAAGGAGAGCAAGGTTAGAGTGATGTATCTTTATAACTACATGATCTACTTTTTACCACCATACCTCACATTTTTATTGAGAATTCTGTCTCTAGGTAAGCCTTTTTAAACTTAGAGGATTTCTCCCTTTCAAGAAAAGAGGCTTCAAAGGACCAAAACATCTCATTAACTAGTCTGTTTCAAGAGCTTGCTGCATGAAAGGCAAACTAATTAGAAGGCTAAATAATGGAAACTCCTGGTAACAGTCACCATAATCAGGGAATAATGCTTTGTTTAGAGGAAGAAGGAAAAAATACTCTCCACCAAGCATGGACACTATTTTGGTCATGTTTGATCTACTAATTATCTGGGAACTTCTACAAAGTCTAAATTTACCCATCAGATATAAAAGCACATATACAGTATGTGTCAGGCTATTTGTTTTCTTTTGGGTATGCATGTGATTTTCCTTTCCTTTAACAAAAGGATTTTTGAATGCTATCAGCAAACATAATATCTGGGAGAATGTCCTTTGAAAGAATGAATGATTACATCAATAAATAGGCTCCTCTCAAAGGAAGAAAAGTGAGCTCTCTTCTTCAACTCCTGACTTTCACTGTTTTCTAGTAAAGAGTGACTGTTCTAGGGGCAGCTAGGTGGTATAGTAGATAGAACACCTTTCCTGGAGTCAGTAGGACCTAATTTCAAATCCAGTCTCAGACTCTTAATAATTGCCTAGCTGTGTGACCTTGAGCAAGTCACTTAACCCCATTGCTTTAAATAAATTTATTAAAAAATGTGACTATTCTTTGACTATGTGTAGCATGTAGGTGGCAAATTAAGGGAAAGGGGCATATTTATATTGGAGAAGAAAAGAGCAAATCTTAGAGTCAGGAATGACTCTTCTTGTTGGTAGATTGGGAACATCTGGGAATGTCTGAGTGGGTTTTCTTTTTCCTGCTTTCTACTCACATGATAGCTAATATCTATAGGTAATTATTTTATGAATTTTTGCATTATATTTTTATTTATTGATTAAGCATATTTACATATTGATTAACTAGCATAGATTGCTTGCATCACATTTTTTGGCTTGAGTTAGAAGAGTATTATGAGACTTTAAATGAACAAAGCACTTTTCTTATAACAATTCTTTGAATGAAGTAGTCTAAATTCCTTGAGGACTACGATCTTTGGTCCTTATCCTTGTATCCCTCTTATTTGACTCACTGATTGACCCAGAGAAGGTTCTTCCCAAATTCTTGCTGAATAAAAGGGATTGAAAGATGAGGAAAGAGATGCAAAGAAATAGCCGTGCTCAAGGTCACTTCAGGGATAGGAATCAGAGGAAGACTTGAACAGAGTTCTGACAGCAGGACCAATCTCCTGTCTTCTTTACCAAATTGCCTCTCTTTAATATCCTGAAACCATTTCACAAGGCCCTAGTGGGTGCCATAAAAGACATGAATGATAGCTTCTAGCTGGCTGACTAAAAGAGACTTTCAAGTTAAGGTTAGGTTGGCTAAAACTATATCCACAAACAACAGCAAAACAATCAGGGTAGAGAGAAGAACTCTCACCTCTCTAATCTTAGAATCAATGCTTCTATTGATACTACCTTGAATTCTGACTCCTTTTTTGGCTGCCAGTAAGCATTTAGCTTGTGTTGAAATTTCACCCACTGAAACCTCAATATATTTTTTAGTTTTACAAAAATTGTTTCCTTTCCATATCTTTCTTATCTTGTACTTGTTCAGTTTCATTTTTGAACCTTGCTGAACTTTTTCCTTCAATTTGCACAGTAGAAATTGACACATTGTAAGTGTTCATTTTATATGGTTGGATCCAACATTCATGCTTATGATGTTTGCCTTTTTAAATTTTGATTCCTTTGACCATTCATTGTTACACTCAATAAATGATCATACAGTTAGTCTCTTCTATGAACTGGTTACTATGAGGATACAATAGACTAAACTAAACTGTCTCTGTCCTAAAGTAAATTACATTTTATATGGAAAAAAGCAGGGTCCTGCTGCAATCAGCTCATAGTAGTTTGTAAAGCAGATTTTTCAGTTTTCAGTGTGAATTTCAGAAATTAGCAGTTGCTACAAATTGGGGCTTTATTATCCTTTGGTTATTTGTCTAGACTTAAAAAAGTGATAGTGAAAATAGTAAATAATCCCTAAATATTAAATATTTAAATATATTAAATATAAACTTGAAAGTATGTTCTGTGTAAAAATTTTCTTCCAGAGATCTGGTTATTAAACATTCATCAGCATAACTATGGAGAGGAGGCGAGAAATGTCCTCAGAGGAGTAAATACAAAGGATTATGGAGTAAAGATAAAGTAATTAAATGGAGCTGAAAACAATTGGCAAATACATGATAAGGCTGTGTATAGTAGATAACGCTTCAAGTTGGGTTTTAAAGGAAAATAGAGATTCTATAAGGTAGAGATGACAGCATAAATGACCATTTTCAGAAAAATATGGAGGAGGTAGATGAATTGAGTGAGGAATAGCAAATGTGGCAATTTAACTAGAATGTTGAAAGCATGAAAGAGAATGGAATGATATGTGTGAAGTTAGATTGGAAACTACATTGGTAAATGCTTTAAATATAAAACAAACCAAATACATAAGCTTGCATTTTAGTAGAGGTAGGAATGAGTAGAGATAGGAGCTTCTTGAAATATAAATTTCAAAGCTGTGGAGAAGATAGTTAGGAGAAAGAGGAGATTGATGACTTGGAGACTTACTAGAAGGATATGTTAATAGCATTAGGTGAGAGGTGATAAGTTGTTGAACTAGGGTTGACTCTGTAAATAGAGAGATGGAGGGAGAACTTTGGTGTGTATAAAATCTATAAGATTTGAGAACTGATTGACTGTGGAGGGTGAGTATATTGGAAGAGAAGAATTTGATTAATTGATGTATCAACTTGAAATAAATATAAGAATTTCAACAAAAATAGGAAGTTAGGAAGCAGGGAGAGTTTTGGGGATAATAAAGAAAATAAGTTCTGTATTAGACACATAAAGTTTGAGATATCAAAGGGATAATAAGTTCAAAATAGCCAATAATCAATCATTGATATGAGACTGTAGTTCAGTATAGACAGTATAGACAAGAGGTAGATAAAGAGATACTCTAAGAATATGTATTGATTTGATCACATAGGATATGATGTATTCACTGAGAAAAAGTAATATACTAACACAGGAAAGAACTCTGAATTACACCAACATATAGGGGACAGGATGTGAATGATGAACTAGTAAAGAGACTGAGAATTAGTGACAAAATAGCTAGAAGAAAGAAATGTCACAAAAACCCAGGAATGGGACAGAAGATGAAAGTCAAAAGTGACAAATGTTGTATAGGTCAACATTTAAGAAGAGATCCTCAGATTTGGCAATTCAGAAATCACCAGGAACCCTGAAGTTTCTGTTAACAGTTGAAGTTTCCAACTAAATAGAAAGGGGTTGAGGAGGGAAAAGAACAGGAATAGAGGTAATGGATAAAAAAAATCCTTTCTTAAGAATTTGTCTATGAAAGGGAAGAAAACTGGGGTATTATAGCTTGAAGGGAGAGTAAGGTCAAGTATGGGGGTTTTTTTCATTTTAAAGTTGAGCTAACTTAGACATGTTTTGTAGGCAACAACTAAAGCATCAATAGATAGGGAAAGACTGAAAACTACAGAAAGGGGATGTTTACCCAGTCAAGCTTTAGAGGAAATGGGAGTAGACTGGATTAAGGCATACGTGGAAAGGATTGAATTTAGTGAAGAGAAAATTATTTCATCAGAGGGAAAAGCAAAGTATGGAGGATGCTGTAAAATGACTTTTGGAAAGAAAAGAAAGTCATTGGGAATACTAAGGACAGAAGCAAAGGTTTGGAATAGGCACTGAAAGAATTATCTTCAGTGAGGAATTAGGGTGAGCAAATTTGGATGAGCATAGATGTGTGATTTGTTTCAACATGATCAGTGGTATATAAATAAAAAACAGAGATGGAAAATATTGAAGGTAACCCAGGTTATCCTCCCTAATTTTCTTATACCTAATCTGCCAGTTACATCAAAAGCAACATTGAATAATATAGGGTCAAGAAAAGGTCACTTAGTTACTCTTCCCCAAGTTGACATTGACCTACTATTGACTAAACTTTACGTTCTGCTGGTTCTGAATCAAGCTAACTGTCCCATCATTTATCTAACATCTCTTCATCATGAAAACAAGGACTTCATGATAGTCTGTATAAAATTCATTGCTGAAATCAAGATATATTATGTCTATAGCATTTCCCCTGATATTTCCTTCCATTAAATCTGTCAACAAGGAGATTACCTTGGAATGATTTGTTCTTGATAAAGAATCACTAACTATTAATGACCACCGTTCCCTTTTAGAAATGCCCATAAACCATCCCCATAAAAAATCATGTCTTAGTATATTGCCAAGAAAATAAGTCAATCTCACACTCATGGTTTGTAGTATATTCTCTTTCCTTTAAAAAAAACTTGGAAAATATGGCTGTCTTCACCATTGCAACACTTCTGTCGTTATCTACAATTTTTCAAAAATCAATCTATAACTTTTCAAAAATCACAGACTGATTCAGTAATCAAAGATGGCTGATCATGGGGACAAGCCCCCCATTTTTACCACCCTGAGATAGTGTTTTGAACTCACTGAAATTTCATAAATCCCTTCCTAACTTCACTTTTGTTTGACTTCAACTGTTAAGAATTTCATTTTATCAGGTCTATTCTAGATTTCTTAATATTCTTTTTATTTTTGATAGAAAAACAGCAAAATATCTTTGAACAGTCTAGACTTTTTTATACACTATTAATAGTCCAGTCTACATCAAGAGAAGTAATATTGGTATAGTGGATAGAATAGATGTAGAAGTCAGAAAAATTGTGTATTTTGTCCTATCTATGTCACATAATAGCTGCTACACAGCAACAATCATTTAAACTTTGAATGCTTCAGCTAACTCCTGAAAGTTGTAACTTGTATATAAGCTTCTCCTTTGCATTAGTGGAGAGAGTTTCCATATCAGGCATTACTTATACAATCTATCAGTGTAGGCAAAAAATTCCCCACCAACAACAAAAACAAAACTCACCCTTAGTTTTATTCACTAGTTGACCTATAGTTAAAGCACCTTTTTCTTGTCCTATTTATCTTTAGTCTTAGTTCCTTATAACCGTTCATTGCTACTTTTACAGCTCTATGCCATTATTTTATATTTCTTTTCTATGACCTATTTTTTTCAGTCTTCTATAATATCTATTTCAAAGATTAGTTGTCAGTGAATTCCCTAGGAATCCATTTTGGTCTCTATAGTCATTTCCCCTTTATCAGACCCTGATGCTCAGTCATTTCAGTTGTATCTGACTCTTCATGACCTCTTTTAAGGTTTTTTCTTTGGGGCGGGGTGCAAAGGTACTGGAGTGGTTTGCCATTCACTTCTCCAGATCATTTTACAGAAGAGGAAACTAAGACAAACAGGGTTAAGGGACTTGCTCAGAGTCACACAGCTAGTAAATGCCTAAGGCCAGATTTGAACTCAGAAAGAAGAGTCTTCTTGATTCCAAGCCTGGAACTCTAGCCACTGTGCCACCTATCTGCCTTTGTTATATCTTAATAGTATCCTATTCTATGAAAAAATATGGACAATGACAATTATCCTCCATCTAATTCTCTGCTCCTTTATACAGATGATCCAGAATCAAATGCTGATATAATTGTCCTTTCCTCTATTATAGTTTTTATTATTTTTAATTTATTTTAGCATTTAAAATTTATTTTTAGTTTATTTTTATTTATTATTTAATATAAATGAATATATTATATATTATATTTTATATTTATATTATATAATAATATTTAATATAAATAAATATATAAATATAAATTATATAAATAAAATTTTATTTTTGTTAATTATATTTTTAGTAATTTAAAAAATCACAATACTAGTCTATAAGAATAGGAGTTAAACTCAGACACTTAATAATTGCCTAACTGTGTGACCTTGATCAAATCACTTAATCCCATCACCTTAAATTAAAAAAAAAATTTTAAAAAGAATAGGAGTTAAAGATAAATTAACATCTAGCCTCTCCCTCCTCACCCCCACCAAAAGAAGGAAAGCAGGGAAGTAATAATAGTATATAGAACTATGGTAAATTGATGTTCTTCATCCTGAAATTTATTGAGGGGGAAAAAAAGATTTTTTAAATGTGTAGCCAAACAGTTCATTTTTTTTCTTGGTACTATGGATGGATTTACTTCTTAGGACTTGAGTGCAAACTTTAAAAATACAACAAAACTTTCCATTAGGAATCAACACACCACACCCAATAATTATTTTGCAATCATGTATTTTAACAGAAAATATAAATATGTGCATATCTGTGCCTTAAACCAAGAAAACAACATAATCCTCTCTGTCCCTATTTTTCTAATTCAGAAACACGTTATATATTCTACGGAGACAATATCAGCTAGGTAATCTTACCCATCTCAGTGATCAAAGGAATGAACACTCTGACTTTGTGAACCATTTAATTATATTTAGTCTCTGGAAAAATGAACAGTTCATTTTTATCAAAATCTGCATTTTGCTGGGCTCATAAACTACTGTAAGCTTGAGACCCAAGGTGATTGAGGAGGCAGATCTGAACTCAAATGTGCTCTCACTCACCTTTGCTGTTTCCCTAAGTCTTTTCTTCTTTGGGGCATAGATTTTTGCTGTTCTTGTCTTTTTTAGTGGGACATTTATAAAAACCTTAAATAATAATATTCTTCTCTCCTCCTAAAACAAACAAACAACAATAAATTTTTAACCTCCACAAACTGAATTAACTAGTAAAAAGGAGTGTTATGAAGCCAATAGGAGAGAGAGAGAGAGAGAGAGAGGCATCATGGAATTAGCCTGTTCCTATTTCCCAAGTTCTTGACCATGTATTGGTATATATGTTTGGGAGTTTAGGGAGGACTTCTGATTTGAAGATTATTTTAATTTAGGTGATTATAAAAAAGAAATTTGGAGAGTTGAAGGGTCATTTCTAAGCAAAAACAAAATTAGATACAGAAGCCTAGAAGTGGAAGCACCCTTGGCATTCTTTAATCCAATCACTTCATTTTCCTAATAAGAAACCTGAAACCCAAGGAAGTTGGTTGAGTGACTTATCCAATGGTCATATGGTTAACCAATACAGTCTGAGGCCAAGTTCCTTGATCCCCAAGTCAATGTGTTTTGCAGAGGGTCATGATACAACTTAGGTATAACTCCTCTCCTTTTTTCTGTACTCAATACAAACAACACATGATGGGGAAATTTCTATGTGGGCAAGGTCTTGGAATAATGATTTCAAAGAAAATCTGCAAGAAAACAGGTCACTCTAACTATGAACCTCCAGGGTACAAGAATATCTTTATTATGCAGAGTGTTTCATTGAAATAGTATTCATTATAACAGTATTTTACCTCTCTCATCATCCTGAACATATAAATATAGTATAACTACAGGGTTTGACTGCTCTAGTGCTCTGAAGGGTGAAAATTATTGGGAAATACTGGCAAATGATTGAAAGTCCTTCATTCTCCTTTCATAAAACAAACTTAAAAAAAAAACCTTGATATTTCAATATTGTTTCAAACTCTTTTAATTCACTCAGTTTACAAGAGATGACTGATTATACTTACACCGAAGATGCCATCAGTCCCTTGTTCATGAATGGAAACCCAAAGCCACTTCAAAACTAATCTAAAAAATTAGGATCATCTGAGTATTGCTATAACATTCTATAAGAGCACCAAAGTGAGGGGTAAGGGATTTCTTGCATTTTGGTTAAAAATAGAATTTAGATGAACATTTCAAATACAGAACTATGATTTATGAGCTCCAACATTTCTAATAGCACATGGCTTTTCCTATTATTGAAATGTAATGCAGATTCATCTTCTTGGAACCAATTTTAATACAGGTGCTGTAGGCAGGAACAATCTCCAGAAACACAGTAGACAGTCTCATAAATCGAGGTTAGTTCTTTTCTATTCCCAATCCTGATTTTTTGAACAAAAGACTCCTTTGTATAAATAAATGCAAGTTGTGTTCAGAATTCATAGTTACAGAAAGGAAGAATCGACTCATGAATAAGTGAAGATGTGTGTGTGTGTGTGTGTGTGTGTGCGTGTTTGTGTGTGTCTTAGATTTTCTTTTGGTCTTTGTGAACAATACTCACCCAAAATTTACTAGCCTTGTCCACATACAGTGCTCCTCTCACTTATGTTCCTACCCTTTTACTCTCCTGCTGCTCCTCACCCCCCAAAAACAAAAATCCTAATAATTTTTAGCAAAAGGGCAAGATGATTGTGAGAAATTTTTTTTAAGTTGCTAGGTGACTGGAAAAGATTGAAAGAAAGGAATGTGTTGTATTTGAAATTCTCAACCTTTTTATGCCATGGACCCCTTTGGCAGTCTGGGAAAAACTAATGGTCCCTTCTCAGAATTATGTTTAATACACACACACACATACACATACATATATATGTATATATACATATATATACATATATATATACAAGTTTACAAAAGAAACAAAATCATACTGAAAGTAACAAAATAATTTAAAAGCACATACCTGAAGTTAAGGATCCCTGCAACATTAAAATGAACATGTCCATTAAGTCAGATATCAATAGGAGTAACAATTCAGGAAAGCAATTTGGAATTATACAATGAAAGTTATGAAAATTTCTTCCCACCTCAAAATCTCAGCAGAAGTAGCAATTACTTCAAGGAGATTATTGTCAAAATGAAACATCCTTTCTGAATATACATAGCACTGTATTTCTAATGACAAAAAACTAGAAATAACAGTGATTAGAGAATATATAAATTGGGTTATACAAAGGTAATATACCATAAAAACAAGGAATTAAGGAAACATTTTCTAAGATGAACTGTTAGCAGAGCAGCTTGCTAATTTTATTGAGTAGCGCTAGGCACCTAGACCAAAGCTTTTTGATCAAACAATACTATTGTTTTTCTTTCCCCCCACTCTAGGACAGCTGTCACTGGGGTGGAAGATTAACCATGTGATCAATGAATCTAAGAAAAATGAATTTTTCTGCATGAATATCTCTTAGTTTAGATCTCCTTCACCTGTTTTGTAAACAGTTGGATAAATGTCCTGAAGGTGACACCTGCCTTTTCTCCTGAGAATGAGGTATAGAGAAAGTTGTTGAAAGGGAATGAAATCAGTTGTTGCCTTGTTAACCCATCTGCTGGCAATGCCTTGTGGTGAGAATGACATGGATTTTATGGGGAAATTAGGGTAAAGAATGAAATCCTCTCTAGTTATTGCTGCCATTAGACAGGTAAGAGCTATGCTATCTCTGTGATGCCTCCTTTGAATGGGGCAGAGGTGAGAATTAATAGGAATAATGTGTGGCAGGTGGCAGCTGATGAAGAACATGTCTCTGGGTGAATAATATAGAGGTTGGGAATGACTTGATTGAACTTCTCTGTGGAGCATAAACGGATTGTCCCACTTGCTATATTCTGCTATTCTTGGACCAGATTGAGGATGCAGTGGTTGATGATGAAATGCCAAAATAATTTGCCCTTTACAGGTTTTGCTGAACCTCAGCAAAAAGCAATACCAGTGTTACAAACACTGAACTCAGAGAAACTAGATTCAGCATCTATATGAACCTAACAAATTGAGACCAGGTCCTTCTTCAGCTCTCTCCATTGAGGGAGAGGTACAAAAACAATTATTCAAATAAGACCAATTAATTAAAAGGATATAATTAACCAGGATACAACATTAAGTAATCTGATTTCTAACTGGAAGAAAGATTGGGCCGTTCCACATTAAATGGAGAGGAAGAGAAAATATATAATTAGAAAAAGAGATGTTACATTTCCCCCAAGTGTTTGTGAAAGGATCATATAAATAAATGGACCAGTTTTCAAATAAGATAAGTCGATTGCTTAGGGTGTATAATTGCGAGAAAATTCCTTGTATTAATCTTTGGGTCTGACTGGGTTTCTGATCACTATAGCTTAACTAGTAGTTAAGGGTCTCTAAGCAGCAGATAGAGCTGTTCCAAGCCATTCAAGGGTAGGTTCAAACAATACAGTTAAGTTTTTCCTCCTGATTTTCACATATGAAGAAAGTATTTTTTCCTTAATAAGAATTGAACTAGACCAATAATTGAATAGAAAGGGGAACTGAGTTAGCTCTAGAATTGATTCACAAGATGGAGTTAGTGGGATTCACTCAATTTCCACAATAAACCAATTGCTGTCTTACTCCCCCTCAATTACCTCATGGGAGAGATTGAGTGACTTGCCCTAAACCATCTAACTCATCATGGTCTGAGGCGGGATTTATATTCATATCATTTTGACATCAAATCTAGCTCCATACTGCTTCTCCATATTAACTCTAGCATATTAATGTCTTTCCAAAATTGCGATGCTCAGAATTAATCATTACATTCTAAATGAGGACAGGCCCTATCACTGTCCTTATTCCAACTGCCATGTTACATAATCAACAGAAACTTGCTTTTGGAACAGCAGTTGGTGTGCACCACTCTAGTTGCCTTAAATGCACCCAAATTCTGTGGAAGCTTAATTTTTTTCCCATACTTAACCAAATGTTTACTAATAATCTATGTATCTCTTCAGGTAAAAGAAATCATATTTCAAAAGGGAAATTTGTTACTTTCCCACTAGGAGTAATCAACTATTGATTAAGTCTAGAAAAAAAATATTGGAACTCTGAGGATCATAACAGCAATCTCCACATTTTTTTTACTATTTTAAATCCAAAGCAGATACATTCCTATGTAATTTTTGCTACTCAATATCAGTTTAAGAAAGAAGACTTGGGACAGCTGGGTTGCACAGTGGATAGAGCACCGGCCCTGCAGTCAGGAGGACCTGAGTTCAAATCATGTCTCAGACATATAATAATTGCCTACCCAGGTGACCTTGGGCAATTATTAACCCCCACATAACCCCACTTAACCCTTGGAAAAAAACTAAAAAAAAAAAGGAAGAAGACTCCTTCAGTTTTGAAGTAACTAATAGAGACCTAGAAACTCGAGTTCATAATGCTAATTTTTTTTTAGAATATAGAAATAATAGGAATAAACTCTTAGTCCTCTTATAATGTTCATATTTGTTTACATTGGAAGGGGCCTTAAGAATCCAGTTTAATCTTTTCATGTAATCAATAAAGAAACTGAGAGTCTGGAAAGTTAAGTGATTTGTCTATAATTATAAAACTAATAAGCATAAGCATCAGAACTGGGATTTAAATTTAGATTTTCTAACTCCAAATTCAGTGCTGTTTCTACATTGTCTTAGAACTTTATAACTGCTAGCACATCAAGAAAGGCAATGCATTAGACTTGTCACTCAGTCAATAAACATTTATTAAACACCTATTATAATTATGCTTCATATATTAAAACATATGTTATTATGTATCAGTCACTGAGCTAGAAGGCAGTTATACATTTCAAGTTTTGTTTCTCAAGTAGCCTGGAAGTTCTACCTACGCTAAGATTTCTTGAAGCTAGCTCTTTAAGTGGAAGACGTAAGGTAACCCAAATATATTATATATAATTTTTAAAAAATGAGAACAGGAGATGATCTTCAGGAATATATAAGGAGAAAATTCTTAAGGAAAGAAGGGTGAGGGATAGTGAAAAATAAAAAGATAATTTAAATTATATAAAATTATAAATTCAAAAAACTTTTTCAATGAGCAACACAGGTAAAATAAAAAGAAAAGTCATAAAGTGGGGCAAATCAGTCATATCTTATAAATGTTTGATTTCTATGATATAGAAAATGAATGCAAATATATGACAGGTCCATTTTATAATAGATAAGTATGCAAAGGATATAAACAGATTTCACAAAAAGAACTGCAAAACTATTAATATTTCATATTTTAAATCACTAATAATATAAGAAGAACAAATTAAAACAAAACTTGACACTCATCAAATTGCAGGTGGCAAAACTTGTTGATACTAGAGGGACTGTAGACATATGTTACCTTTAATGGAGATGTGAATTGATCCTGCCATTTTGGAAAACAATTAGAAATCTTGTGAAAAACAAATACATAAACTATTCATGCTCAATGATCTCATTGTTTTAAATCTATTCCAAGGAATTTAAAAATATAAAGATCTTATTTAGACTTACAGCAGCATTTTTTTGTTAGTAGCCCAAAACTGAAAGCAAATTTTGTGTTAATAAATTGAGAAATGGTTGAAAAAATTGTAGCATATGAATTTTGTTTTGTCCTAAGAAATAGCAAGGATGAGAAATTCAGAGAAATAGAACAAGATCTCTATGTAAATATGTGCTTATATATGTGTGTGTTTATATATATATATATATAGTTAATGATAGCAACATAAATAAGCATCTAGACTAAGATTAAGTGCAATGATAAATAATTATTTCAGAGGATAGATAATGATAAAGCACTACTCTATCTTCAATAGAGAAAATTGAAATATTGATGTTCAATGTGACATATACTGATCAATGTAGATACTGTTTTTGTTTGAATATTTTCCTTTGCCATAGGGAAAATTTTATAAGGGGGCAAGGATATATTAAGGGATAGTAATATTGTATAAAAAAAGCACAACTCTTGGTGCTGAAATTTTATTTCTTTTCATTACAATGCTGAATATTTTGTGACAAATTTGAGTCAAAATATGAAATTCACAAGAGATCAATAAAGTTACAGTTTATATTTGTTTCTTCTTACTACCATATAAAAAACTCAAAACAACTGAATAACAAATAAAATTTGTTATTCAGTTGTTTTGAGTTTTTTTAGAAAACATTTATTTTCAATATAACATGCTCCTGCATTGAAAGAGTTATTAAAACAATAACAAAAAGAGGCAATATATATATATAATGTGTGTGTGTATAATATATATATATATATATATATATATATATATATATATATATATATATTCCTAGTGTTAACCAAGAGAGAAGTTCTGTTCAGTCTTATGACATGAAAGCAATGAAATAGGAATTTCAAGAATCAATTTATATTCAGTGTTAGGTCTTGCATTTTCCTTGGATGTGCTTCCTACTGGGAAAACAGGGCATGTTATCGCTGTATCTCCATGGGTATCTCATTCATTCACATTAAACTATTTCAAGGTCCAGCACAACTAGAACCCATGCAAAGACCTAGGTTCTGAAGATTTTATGCTTTTTGGGAGAAAAGGCTATATAACGGACCAGTGCTTTCTGAAGCAAGTCATCGTACTGTAAAGAACATGGAAATCAGAGTTAAAAATAGTTCACAATGAATTTAACTCTTGCTAAGTGTATAACAAAGGAAAATCCACTTAATCTCTCTGTGATTTAATTTTCTTGGCTACAAAATGCAGATAATACCAACTGCCAAGTAGGTTAAATGATTTGTCTAAATAAAATAGAGTCAGAGGCAATATTTGAATTGATGTTTTTCTGACTTGAGGTCCTATTTGTTGTAAAGACTAAATGAGATACTACATGTAATGTGCTATTATGAATATTAAATATTGTTGTGTTACACTATTCATTTCCTCTTTGGACAGAGTTATTAAAAGGTTCATCAGGGAAATGTCAATATATTTATCTAGATTTCAGCAGAAGTTTTAGTGATGTCGTTCATGGCATTTCTTGACAAAATGGAGAGATGTAGGCAAGATGAAAATATGGATAGTTAGCTGGCTACTAGACTGGTTGTATCACTGAACCCAGAGAGTAATCATTAATAGGTAGATTTGAACTTTCATGGAAGACTTTAACATAGCGCTTCAGGAATCTTTCCTTGGCCTTGGATTGACTTGGATTCAGGTATGAAAATTTTACTGGTAAAGTAGAGGAATGTGCTGATTTAGGTTACCTAGATTCTGCAAAAAATGTGACATTGCAAGAAAAAGCTTTATCAATGGAGTGGAAAGGGGGAAGGCAAGGGGGAATAAGTGAGCCTTCATTCTCATCAGAAATGGCTCAGAGAGGAAATAACATACACACTTAATAGGGTGAGGAAATCTATCTTACCCTAGAGAAAAATGAGAAGAAAGGGACAGGATAAAGGGGGGATGGGGGAGGGAAGGGAGGGGAATAGGTGATAGAAGAGATGGAAGATCGAGGGAGAGGGTACTCAGATACAACACACTTTTGGACAGGGTCAGGTTGAAAGGAGAGAGAGAATAGAATAAATGAGAGTGGAAAGGAATAGAGTGGAGGCAGGGCTAGTAATAGCAACTGAGGGAAAAATATTGACTTAAGATAAAGAAAGCAACTCTCCCCAGAGACAGAGCCACTGGAATCTGGACACAGATGGAAGTACATTTTTTTTCTCTCTCTCTCTCTATTCTTGAAGTTTCTCATCTTCTAGGGGGCAGGGTGGTGGTTTATGTTTACTCTTATAACATTCAATTTACATCAATGTATGGCATGGAAACAATGTAGAGACTGTCAGACAGTCTTCTGTGGAGGGGGAGGGAAGGGAGGAGGGGGAAAAATTGTAGAATTCAGAGCCTTGCGAAACATAATTGGTTCATATTACTATTGTATGTAACTGGAAAACAAATAAAATGTTAAAAAGGAAAAAAATGTGATGATATGTACATTATACAAAAACAGTTTAGTGGGAGCTTTTTTAAAGCTTAAAACTACATGAAGAATTTTGGAACATTCTGTTGTGTAGCGCTTTGCAAACCATAAAGGCATACATAAATGTCAGCTACTTGGATAGATTGGGGAAGCTTGATGGCTTAGTGGATAGAGTACTAAAGGTCTGAGTTCAGATACATATTCAGACCAGGTGTAACCCAGGGCAAGTCACTTAACCTTGTTTGCCTTAATCCACTAGAGAAGAATTGAACAAAAGAACGAACCACTCCAATATCTTTGCCAAGAAAATCCCATGGACAGTATGGTTCATGGCATTATGAAGAGTTGGACACAGACTGAATGACTAAATCAGTAGCAAAAACAACTTGAGTAGATAGAACAAAACTAGCAATTATAGATGGAAATCAAGCTATTCAATTTGACTTTGCTTTTGTAAAAGCAATGATTACTCACAAAGCATAATTATTAATAAGTCAAGATCAACTCAGATTAAAATCTCTAGTTGAGTGCCTCAGAGATGTGTACTTGGTCCTGTGCTGTTTAATATTTTTAATCAATAATTTGGCTACTAGAATGAGTGACATTTTCAGAATCAAGAAAGCCAGAAGGCATCCCTAAAATATTGGATGTCAGAATTACAATCTAAAATTATCTAGACAGGCTAGAACCCTGTTTTAAATCTGCCAAGATAAAATCTAATGGAAAAGAATTCTCATGGAAAAGTCCTACACTTGGAATCCAAACCGTAGCTGAGTACAAGACAAAGGAGACCTGACTAAGCAAAAGTTCATTTGAAAAGAATCTGAAAATACTGATCTCTAGAAAATTTCATATAAGTCAACATATGATACAGCTGCTCAAAAAACTAACAAAGTCTTGACTGAATTAAAACAGGGATAGAATCCAGAATGCGGGAGGATTTTCTTCTGAATTCTACTACAATTGTAACACATATGAAATTTTATTATGGTCTGGACATATTTTAGGAGGATATTTAAAAAATTGCAAATTTTCTTAAAGTCAGTCTAGTGAAAGATCTTGTAATCATGCCCTAAAGAATTAGCTGAAGGAATTAGGGGATATTTAACCCAGAGAAGAGAAGATTTAGAGGGGGAAATTGTTCTCAATATTTGAAAGGTTAGCATATTTAGAAGAGGTATTATTTCATTCTGTTTGGCACTAGAGAGCATTACTAGTAAAGCTGAAAAAAAGACAGTTTTAGACTTGATGTGGAGTGAATTGTTCTAGCAGCAAGAATTATCCCACAATGTACTGGACTGTTATGAGAGGTAGTGTGTGCCCCCTATACTAGAGGTCTTCAAGTATAAGCCACACATACTATGGGGCATGCTATAGACATTATTTTTTTCAGGTATTGAATTATGATTTTTACTCTATGGTTTAGGTAAAGATAAAAATTAAATCCAAAAAATATATATTGTGCATCTTTTCTATTAGAGTATTCTGCTAGTAGTATAGGAGCTCTTAATGATAAATAGGACATGGTTCCCATCCTCATGGATACTTCAATTTAGTAGACATATGTAAGTTATATACAAATAACTATAATATTAAGTGGGGACATGGTGTTTGAGTGATAAAAGCTAAAATTCTCATGGGATGTCTGAAAAAGTGAAAAATAATCAGTGACTAGTAGAAAGGAGGAGTGAGCTCATAAAATCTTCCAATAGAAATTGACATTTAATCTAGGGTGGGAGGGAGCTCCATCTATGTCATTCAATTATATATTCAAATTTGGTTAATACCTATTCTGAAAGTTGCACTTTATTTAGAAATGCTTTTTCCATGACTTCTAAAAGGAAATCAATGAGTTGAAATCATAAGTTGGGCCACATCTCAATAAGCAACTATGCTTCATTACTGTCCAATTACAGTACATAGAAATGTTTGATAGCTAGGAATGTTGTAGTCCATGAATTGTTAGGTATATTGCAATGAGGCATACCACCAATTAATATCTCAGAAACAATAGGTATAATACTATAAACAAGAGAAACTCCACCAAGTTAGTTTGTAAAATGGAAACAAGCCTTTAAGGGAACTTTTGAATTGAGGAAATAAGTCTGACGTGTCAGTAGTATAAGAATAAACATATGGGCTTGGGAGGTGAAAAAGACTTGGTTGTGACATAGCAGAAAGGACTCTGTGCTTTGAATCAGGAGAAACATGACTTTCAATCCCCTTCAAACACTTAACCACCTGAGTGACCCTAGATTTGTCATTTAAAGTTTAATAAATATTACTTTTAAATCATGTTTCAAGTTTTGCTCATATTTTCATTGTATGTTATGATTTTCAAATTAGGAATTCAAAATTCAAATTAGGACCACTTGGTCCATCTATAAACCAACTCTAGTGAAATGGGAATAAGACATATAATAATAATTTTTTCTTTTTATTCTGTAATTTGAAACTTAAAAAAGCAAAGAAATTTCTACTTTTTGAATACTGGATAAATTAACTATGATAGGTATTCATATTTCATTCATATCATAATCTTTTATGAAACTTCTTTTTTTCCTTTGATTTTATCTCAATATCTCTCCAGCCATCTCCTATAATGGGGAAATTGAGAAGGAGGGTTTCATAGGAAGTTTCTTAGAGGCTCAGAATATTGTATTTGCTCCAGCTTTGTTGCTATCTACAATAAACTGTACAGATAATAACATCATGAATTCTATTCTTTTGAATGCTGGAAGTGAAATAATATTTATTAAAAGTTCATGCAATGTAAAAAAGGCTTATAAGGTAAAATGTTTCATATGTGAAGGAGAATTCCTAATCACGATTTTGTGCATAGTTATTAAAAGAATAGACTCAGATTATTCATTATCAGAATGAATTTTCTCAACTTGATAAATCTTCCAAGGTTGGTTCCTACCTCTAGATCTTCCTGAAAACCAATTTTTGCAACTCACAAAGAAGAGATAGAAATTGGGTGATGACTAAGACTAGAGGCTAAAAGGAGTATACATAAAACTATCTTTCATAATTCTAAATAACCATGTTTGCTTCTAGTTCAGTGCCTAGGCACTTTCAGAATGAATCTGGATTGTTAGAGCTTATGTGTAACTCAGTGCTCAAGGACTTCCATTTTGAGATTACAGAGAAATATCCTTATTGGCCACTGATCATAAAGAGCAAGTAACTTAGTTGTCTTCAATAGAGTGACTCTGCCCCTGACTTCTCCCATTACCTCCACTCTCCTCCCTTCTCCTCCTTCTCTCTTCCCCTCTCCTCTCCTTTTCTCTTTTCTTCTCTTAACTGTGAAACCTATCATTATCTTTTATGTCTCCTGCATGTCAATGAGAACAGAGGATTCAACTAAGTGAGTTTAAACTGATCCCCCCCCCACTGCATTTTCTGTTTTGTGTTTTCTTTCCTAAAATTAACCTCTAATCTCAAAATGGAAGTGTCCAGACTAAGAACTGACTTTGTGACTTCTAGAGGTCTAGGTCTCCTGGGTCCATTAGATAGAGCTATCAGCAAGACTTTCTGCATTGAAAATGATATCAATCAACAAGAGAAAGAATAAGTCCTGATCTGGTTGGGCCATAGACATAGAAACTGAAGGGAGAGTGCAGAGTTGAGGTAAAGCATAACAATCCTTATGCAGCAATCCCATAAACTACTTTATGTGTGCATAAGGCAAATGTCTCAATTGTCCAGCAGAATATAATTGTAGTTAGTCTTGTTAGTTATATAGTTTGTTGAAGTGACTATTTTATGTTAAGTGAGCATTTCTTTTATATATTACAAAATAACCCCATATCTATTCATATTGTTAAATATCTTTCTCCTCCCACTATTGGAGAAGTCATAGATAAGAGCCAAAACCTAAACTTTAAACAAATTTTCTTTAGGGTGGTATTAATGAGGTTAAAATTCTTTTTAGTTTACTATGCTCTTCTCTAGATCCCCTCCAGCTTGTTCTTCAACTCTGGAACCCCAAAAGGATCATATGTCTTTTGACTAAAGACCAGCCAAGCTAAATGGAAAAAGACTCATTGTCAACTGACTGTAAAGAGATGAATTTTTCAGAAAGAGCCTCTCTCAAAGACTATCTTCCTTATTGTAGAAAGAGAACAGTGAAGAGAAATAACCACATCAATGAAATCACAAATCATTGTTTTGTGAATATACAAATATCACTATAACAATATGCATAACACGGAAAAAACATCAAACATAGTGTACCTATAGTTTTGGATTGAATTTGACAAAGTATCCCTTGGTAGTCTTATGGAGAGGATCAACAAATGCAATCTAAATGATAAGATATTCAAATGGATGCCTAACTGACTGAGCAAAAGTTCCTGAAGAGTATCAACTAAAGGGCCTATGCCAACATAGAGGGACATCCCCAGTTTTATGCTGCAGGATCATTCCATTGTTTTTCTTCAGTCGCTTTCAACATTTTTATTAATAATGACATAAAAGGCATACTTAACAGATTTACATCTGACACAGAATTGGGCTAATACTTTGTATCATAGAATTAGAATCCAAAAAGATTTCAACAGACTGGAAAAATAGAAGGAAACTAACAAGGTATAAATCAATAAGAAATATATACTCCTTAGTTACTTGGATTCCTATTAAATTTCAACCTCTTAAATTTCAGCCTTCATTGTTCAAAAAATCAATTGCAGATTCAAGAAAACCTGGGGAAGGAGAGGTTTATGGGAAAAAAGCCCCTAGTGTTACAGTTGACTGCAAACTCAGTGGGAATCAACAATGTGATATGATTACTAAAACATCTATAGCCTAGGAGAATCTTACCAGTTTAGCCATTTAAGTCACTGCTCATAGAAACGTCCCAGAGAAATGATTTAAAGGAGGTAGCTTGGAGGAACAACTTGTGGAGACCTTCCTCTCTCTTACTTCTTTTGTGTCAAGTTTTTAAAATTGTCAAAATTGTCAAAAGAGCAAAAATATTTTTTACTTAATATTCCTTTTTATTATTTGGATTTTCAAACATCATCATCATGGTCAGGAAATGAACTGTTTTGACCTAATTGAATATTAATTAACAGCCACTATGCCATCACTAGTGTCACCCAGAATCAGCTGGGATCAAATAGATGCTTTGAATCTTGTTTACAAGGGGATTAGTGATCTGGGGGAAAGCTTCACCCACCCAGTGACTCTTTATTGTTAGAATCTCATTCAGTAGGATGAACAACCTTTCTCATCATTTTAGAATGAATTACAAGTATGATTGTGTGTGTGTGTGTGTGTGTGTACATATGCATTTAGGAAATTTTTATACCACCAAAGGGCCAAGAGAAACCAATAGGATTGGGAAAGATATTTAGTAATGACTAACTCTGCTTATATGGAAAGATATTTTGACTATTTTTGCTTATGAACAATAAGCTATAATGATCTCCTCAAAAGGATAGGGACTTAAAACTGATACATATTTTTCAGATTCCAAATTTTAGCATTTAGTCAATGTTTTATCCCCTATATTGATTGCAGAAGATCAAAGGGTTATATGTCTTTCATTTAAACTCACTGAGTCACAGTTTTCTCATCTATCATATTAGGAGGTTGAGAATACACAGTTTCAAAGATAGGTGCAGCAATGAAATGGGGACTGGAATAAAGTATGACATAAAAACTAGAGGAACAAAGGATGACATAAAAACTAGAGACAAGCCATTGGGAATATAGCAAAAAAATTTGAATGACAAAAAGTACAAGAAATAAAGATTCGGCATAAAACTAATGCTCAAATAGATAAACCAACAGTGAGAAGTCATTAAGACAGAAGGAAAAATGAAGAAAGCATTATAGTTCACAACACAAAAATATTATGAAGAAAAACAAAGCAAAAGTACTCAATGAAAAAATTCTATTAAATATACTGAGATCACAATAAAATAATAAAAACCTCCAGAATATTTCAAAGGAACAATGAAATGTCTAAAAAAGTAGGAAATAAATCTCAGAAATCAGAACCCTCAAATCAGAGTTAACAAAATAATATTTAATAAAAATATAACATGCATGATGAAGATTTCCAAAGAAGAAATTCTTTAAAAAAATACGGATTTGGAACACAAAAATACAGAAGCTGAAGAAAATTTGGCAGAAGAGAAGCAAAAATCATAGTGAATGAATATTTGAATTCTGTTCAAATCAAAGTGGTTATATTAAAGATGGTCCATGAATGATAAATTAGAGATCTGAGGTACTCCAGAAGAAATATGTATATATATATATATATATATATATATATATATATATATATGTATGTATTTTAAAACTTGAGTGTCACACTCTACAAAAATAGCATAAGAAAATAACCTATAATTTTTGATTAAATACAAGAAAGTAACCCACAAATTGATACTCTGAAGAAAAGTCTCACATTTGAGATTCTAATGTATCTAGTACTTAAATTTAACAATGAAACAAACCATTAATTTTAGAAGAAACCTGGAAAAGTCCTCAGCAAATGAAGATATTTGAGCTTCATTCCCTTTTTTAAAAGATTTTTTTGTAGCTTGCCCAAGGCCACACAGTTAGGTAATTATTAAGTATCTGAGTCTGGATTTGAACTCAGGTACTGCTGATTCCAAGGCCAGTGTTCTATCCACTGCACCACCTAGCTGCCCCTTGAGCTTCATTCTTGAAGAAGACCATGATATCAGGGAGATGATTCCATGACAAGAACTTGAATGGGATCTGAATGAGGGGTGCTGTGCTAAGGCACCAATTCAGTTTTTCCTCAGGAACTGGTGCTCTATCCAATGCACCACCTAGCTGTCCTAAGCAATGAAGAAGTGCCAATTTGAAAAACTAAGGATTATCCCATAGATATCATAAATCAAAGAGAATAATAAAATGATGTAAACCAAAATGCATAGAATTCAAGCTATAACCCAAAATATCAATTTTCAAAGCCAATTATAATAATCAATAAAATATAAATATGAACCTTTAACAAAAGGGAGGCATTTGAGGTATTTCTTTTAAAAAGTGAGTAAAAGGATTTAGCTTTAAACCATGCCAATAAGAAAGTACAAAAGAGGTAAATATGTAACATTATCAAGAAATATCTAAGAAACAAGATTAATTTTCCATGTCTTGGTTATTGTTTAAAATTTAAAAAAAAAAGAAATTAGATTGAGAGGTAAAGAAAGCACAAGGCAAGATTTTCAAGAGACAAAACAGGTCCAATAGACTATTAATTTAATAAAACTTTAAAAATTATGAAGGGAAGCTATTAAAAGTTGAATTTATATTTCTTAGTCTGATATTTTCTAGAAGAGTGGCATAAACTATAAGTGCTTCAAAAATCTATGAGTGGAAAAAATCATTGTTGCCTGGAGTAGTAGAAGAAAGTATGAAAGAAGAAGCATAATTTGAGAATAATATTTAAACATGGCTAGGACTCAAAGAAAACATGGAAGAGGCAATTGCAGTTAATTAAGTGTTAGTGTGTGTTTCTTTTTAGACTCTCTTAGATCCTGGGTAGAGTTTGATTTGATATTGATTGATTGTATGGAATATATAAACTGCCCACATATCTTTGTTCCATTTCATATATACATATACATATATATGTATATTATACATACATATATATATATATACCATAAGAAAGGCAATATTCAAATATTTTAGATAACACTTCCTATGCTTATACAATGTTCTTTTCCCTTTTTCTTTTAAGAACTATCGTTTCTATTATTAAACATCTAAAATCCCTATACAATTGTTTGATTTTTGGCTTATTCTTTTGTCATACCTACTGTTATTGTTGGGGATCACTAGTCCTAATCAATCCTTTCATATTCTTTTTGAGACTTCTTTTATTTGTTGTATTGTTCATAAGCTTATGTTGTGAAACTAAAGCTCAGAAAACAAGAGGAAGATATTTCAGGCACAAATACAAGGAAGGAGTATCTCATTTAGTTGATCAAAATACCCAAAGCACATTATATACATATGGATCATATAATGTCAGAATTGTAGAGGAATTCAGACATAGACTAGTCTAGTCTCTACCAGAAAAAGAGTTCTTTTAAGTAAATATGAAATAAACACTAATTTTTCAGTCTTCTTTTAATGACTAATTTCCCTCCAGTGATGGGGAACCATAACCTTTTGATTGGCTATTCTATGTTTGATTAACACGGTTAGGAAAACATGTGTGTATATTTATATGTATGTGTATTTAAAAACAAACTAATAGCTGCCTCTCTCCAACTTTTGTCCATTACTACTAGTTCTATCATCTAGATTAAAACAAAACACTTTTAATCCTTTTTCCATATGGTAAATTTGCAAACACTATGACCTTTCGACATCTCTTCTAAAGACTAAATATCTCCAACTCTTTCAAGAAATGTCCTTTAAATACTTTTAGAAAGAAACTGGGAATTTTTCTGATTAAAGAAATCAGTCTTTATTAAGGAAAACAAAATCAACCCAGTATGATCTGAGACCCCAATTTACAGAACACACAATTATTTAAAGTTTTATTGATTCATGTTTGGTGAGAAGCAAAAGGTTTGTTATTGAACAAATCAATTCTCTTTTACCTAATCAGTCTTTTTTTTTAGGTTTTTGCAAAGCAACGGAGTTAAGTGGCTTGCCCAAGGCCACACAGCTAGGTAATTATTAAATATCTGAGACTGGATTTGAATCCAGGTATTCCTGACTCCAGGGCTGGTGCTTTATCCACTATGCCACCTAGCCGCCCCTTACCTAATCAGCCTTGCAAAAAACAGGGTGCTTTTTGCATCAGAAGTTTAGACAAGTAACTACATTTTAACATATGGATTATTAATACAGTTACCTAATACAGTTACTCATATGATGATTTCTTTTTTACTCTTTAGGCCAACTGACACAGGAATTTCTCTGGGATTACATCATAATTTTAGCTACATAGGCTTCCCTAGGTCTATATTTTTTCTATTAAAATAATTGTAACTCATAAAAGTTTTCAGAGAAAGGCATCTAAGGCAATGATTATTTATTTTTCCTATTTCAATATTAAGCTCAGAACTGAACATGATAATATAGGTGTTGTCTGATTATAATAGAAAATGGTGAGATTATCATATTATTCACTCATGAGATTGTAAATATATATATGTATATATATATATATATATATATTCCCTGGAAATATTAGTATCTTATAATTAAAAAACTGAAAAAACTTTAGATTACATTCAATTTCTTAATTTCACATACAGGGAAATGGATGCAGTCTTCGAGAATTTAAGTAATTTGTTCAAAGGTCACCTAAATTGAAAGTAGCAAAGTAGAGATTCAAATCTGCATCATTTGACTAAAAATCCAGTGTTCTTTCCTTTATGTCACACTATGGCCATGCCTCCATTCATTAGTGGAACTGCTATTCTAGATTTATGTTCCATGTATTTGAAATGCATGAGTCTTAACTCCTTTTATTGTAATCCATCTAAGAGCTATATTCTGAGCAATATTCATTCTTCATTCACTTTGTTTATCCATTGTGAATGGTTTAGTCTATTTTTTGAGTAACTATAAATTCCTATGCTTTTCTGGATCTTGATGCCATCAATACAACATTATTTATGAATAGGAATACTTGCCTAATAATACTACATAATTGATTAAAAGGGCATTGGTAAGCTTGCCTGGGAATTTTGCCACTAACTAGAAAACTATTGAGTGAGGAAAATAAATTCCAAATTCCACAAATTGGCTTGCACATGGACTCTTGGAACAAGTCCCTGTTATAAATTGTGCATCACCTGTTTAGCAAATTAAGAAGAGGAGCTAGTAACTCAGTCAAATATTTCTGATGTTTTGAATACAAAAACCCAGTGAAGTCAGAATTATTTGAAGTTCTCATTTCTTCAGAAAACAAATATTGTATTCCAGAGAATAAAGAATTAATTTTATAGAATCATGGACTTATAGTTTGGAGAGACTTTATAGATCAGCTTAACCCACCCTCTCACTCTCACCCTGACAAAACCAAGAACCAGAGAGGTTAAGCAACTTTCCCAAAATTACACAGATAATAAGTGGCAGCATTAGTCTTTGAACTCAGTTTCTCTTACTTCAAGTCCAGTATTCTTCATTGGCTTATTCCATTGCAGGAAGGAAGCAATCATTAGGAAATTTTTCAGAACTCTATACACACAGTAGGTATAACACCTGCACTCTCACTGGTGACACCCACGTAAACATTAGGTTGAGGTACAAATCTCCTAATGGTGATTTCTTCTGCAATAAAGCATCATCATTTGACACATTAATTACACTATTTACTTATTTCTATAGCAACAAAAAAGACAAGAAAATTGGTCCTTTCATCATAAAAGGTAAGTGGAAGAAGATATTCCATAGGCAAAGAAAACACTTTATCTTTCTGAGTCCTGTGCTTAATCAATGCTTCCTCTTGTGAGGTCATACCCTTTTAATTTTCAAAGAAAACTTGACACCAATATGGAGCATCATAAGACTTTAAATAAGCCTAATTAATAGCTCCTTCTGTGGGATTACAGTCGGGATCAGCAGGGAGTTATTACAAAGACAACACAAAAGAGACCTCTCCCTGACCTACATTGCAATGCATTATTACAAAACTAGCCTTCCATTTAGTGCTAACCCAATTATGCAGAGTTTATTATAAAGTTATATGTTGACACAATTCACTGCTATTTCATCACTTGTCTTTTCTTCATAGCCTGCTGTCCAATAGGAAGTATCATAAACCTGATCAACAATTAATATCTATACTATGGAAAGATGTCAAACAGGTGAAGGAGCCAGGTCTTTGCACAGGGTGACTTGGAATGCTTTTCCTTGAATCTGCCCAGCTTCCTTCAACTCTCAACTCAGGTGAAATCTAAAGCATCAGGTATTTCAGGATCCTATAGATGCTCTTGCTCTCAAACCCAAATCTTGTGGAATTACATCAAAGAAATCACATTGTGTATATGTTTATACATACATTTATGTGGTTTATAACTACATATATGTATGCTGTATATGTAACACTATGCTCTGTGATTGACTTGCTCTCTCCAACCTGCTTTCACATTAGTAGCCTAAATTTCCAGAAGCAGACCATGACTACACCGTTAAATTTAAATTCTCTTAAGAAATAATCTCAGCTGGCTCAGTCTTCTTTGACCATGGCCAAGCCAAGGCTGCTTGGCTGTTCTTTTATCTCTCTCTTTCTCTCTCTCTCTAGCCCTTCCTATGTCTTGTAACCTTTTAAAATAAATTTTTGTTTTATTTCCCCAAAAAAAGGTAATCTCTTTGAAGAGAAAAATATTTCCCCTGTTCATCACTCTAGCTTAAACCACAGTCATTTATGATAATGACACTTTTAGACCTTAAAAATATACATTTAAGGAAACATAATTATTAAGAGAAAACAAGTAATACTATAATAGATTCCAACATAATGAAGCAACTGCATAATATACAAAATAAAGCACAATATACATATAAACCCTAATCACATTCATTTGCAGGAGCCTATCAGGATAGCACATGAGAGAGAAAAACTCAGTCACTCTGAAGCTGAACTGCAAGCTTTGCTATAATTCATCTATTGGGAAATAGTTGGATTGTACTAGACTGCTTTTCTTCTTATTGCTTATCTGCTGGTCCTCACTACATCTGGGGAAATCCTCTTTTCTACTTGACCATTGCATTTATGAGCTCTTTCAATTTACCCTTGTCCTTAAAAAGGCTTTTGGAAAAGTATTATTTCTTAATAACACCAGCAGTTTGCTTTAAGCCAGAGAATTACTAAGCATTTCACACAGACTTTCTCTAGGCTATTCAGACCAATCCCATCACTAATTTTATTCATTCACATGGATGTTGTGTTGTCCAGTAGAATGGGGCACACACCATCATGATTCAAGGTTAATTCTTAAAACTAGTTAAGGAGTCTACTAAGCTTCCTCTGTCTTTTCTTTTCAATTCAGAGGAGTCAACAGAGAATAATTAAGCTCATCTGAGGAACTTTAGTTCTTTCCCTTACTTTTTTTTTTTAGGTTTTTTTTGCAAGGCAATGAATGGGGTTAAGTAGCTTGCCCAAGGCCACACAGCTGGGTCATTATTAAGTGTCTGAGGCTGGATTTGAACTCAGGTCCTCCTGACTCCAGAGCTGGTGCTCTATCCACTGTGCCACCTAGCCGCCCTCTTTCCCTTACTCTTGATGGTGTTGAAAAACAATAGCTGTCACTGAAATTCTCTCCCACACATCAGGAATCACTGAAGATTTCCCTCAGCTGACCATTAACTGCTATGCCTTCAGAAGAGCAGTTTTTCATCTCTTCCCCTCCCCCTGCCCCTCCCTTCCCCCTCCGGTTGGGACTTCAGTTCTCAGGCTCCTAAATCCATCCTCTATACCTGCTTCCTTTGCTCTTCAATGGCTTAAATGGGAGCCTGCTGACTCTCAGGGAAATATTTTTCATTTAAAAAGTGACAGTGCTCCCCAATTCTAGCAAATCCAGTCCTTTTTAAAAATCATGCCTTGGTCTTCCAATTTTACATTATTTCTAATTTTAAAACTTTTAACCTCCTTAAGTTAGAAAACAATTATATGCAAATGAGATGAAATAGCCATAAAGATTGGCTGGTTTGATGGCTCCAGCATGCGCTAACTTCTCTGTGGAATTCTTTAAAGTGTTTCTTTGTACTCGTTTCTCCAATTTTTAAGAAGGAAAAAGAAGACGAAGATGATGAAAATGAAATTTTCTTGGTCTCTAAAACCTCAAAGTGTTGCCACACAAATTTAGGGCATTACTCTAACATTCCAAAGGCATATGAGCTTTATATTTTCCAACAGAGTTGATTTTCTTACCATAACTTTTCAAATGCTACCTGGGATCTGAGATTTTTCCAGTTCTGTATTTTTATTGTTCACTTCCCATTCCTTTTGATTAGAAGAATGATTTTTATAATGATGGTAATATCTCATATCATTTGACAATTAATATAAAATAGCAACCATTTACGTTTATAAAAAATTTCTGCCTTTTTAATGATAAAATTGCATTATATGAAAAAGGTCTTCAAAGAGGTGATGTAACTTACATTTACACAAATAAATAGAATCATGTTTACATTTATAATATATATATATATATATATATGTGTGTATTTAGAATTTTACAAGGCAAATGGGGCTAAGTGGCTAGCCCAAGGCCACACAGCTAGGTAATTATTAAGTGTCTGAGGTCAGATTTGAACTCAGGTACTCTTGACTCCAGGGCCAGTACTCTATCCACTGCACCTAGCTACCCCTATTAAATATATATTAATAACTTTTTCAACCTCTACTCCCAGTAGGTGGCTCCTCAGGGCTTAAGTAGGCTGAACTAGGCTTTCAGCAGTCTTGGCTATGAATACTAGTTACTGGATTTCTGGTGGCTCCTTTAAATTGAGACTCATTTGAAGTTCTGAGTCATAACCTAATCCATTCCAACTCTTAAACCTATTCATCTAAAAGTAAGAGTGAATGAAACACAGTAGGAAAAGAGAAATTATCTGTATATTTAGTTGATGACTTCATGACAAAGAAGTGATATAAGTCCTATAGCTACTTACCCTTTTCATTGAAAAACTTCCAAGGGGAAACAAAAGTTTAATTCCTTTTTTTTGGAGTCTTTTGACTATGTATTCAATTCCAACTCAGCAGGCTACTCAAATTCTTTTCTTTGCTACACAATTATAGGATTGGAAATAGTCATGGAATATCTGTATATACTCTGAAGAGAAGGGAAGTGCCTCCCATTGTACATGACCACAAATGAGTTCACCAAGGCTTAGGCTGGCAGCAGGTAGTGTCCCATGTACTCTCAAAGGTATGTGCTTCTATTGACTGGTCCAATTTTAAGCACAATTCTTTCTGTGTCTCTGTCTCTGTCTGTCTCTCTTTGTCTCTGTACACATATACACACACATACACATATATACATATATTTATATAATATAAATATACATTATAGAAGTAACTTGATATAAAAAATAGTCTGTCTCCAATTGAGGAGGACCTGCATCCAAGTTTTCCTCTGACGCAGTCTGAGTATATGAGAAAGGGCAGATTATGTCATGCAAAACAACTTGATGAGACCTTAAGTTACATAACAAACATTTCTTCATTTGGTAGAAGGAGCTTCTTCATCAGAAAATTACTTGTACCAGTGAAAACACAGCCCCAGTCTAACTATTTTGAATTTCATCGTGCAAATTCTCCTAGTAGAATGTAACTTACTAAAGTCAGGGACTTGTCTGCCTTGGCCCCTATACCCCCCTGTCATATGTTTGCTTAATCAGAGCTTATTGTTGAATCTTAAACTGACACTTTAGGGTACTTCTATTCCTTCTCCTAATTTCTCTTTGCCAACAAGAATTGTTGGAAGGAGCAGTTCATCTCATCATTACTTTTCAAATTTGAGGATGATATGAAGCTAAGAAGGATAGTTGAGACACTGTTTAAAAGAATAATAATCCAAAATACCTTCATAGATAGGAATAAATCAAAGAAAATTTATCAAAGGGAAAAAATGAAAATTTTGCTCCCTACATTGTTCATTTCTAAAGATAAAATTTATACTGCCCTATTTCTAAAATGGAATTGAGGAAGCATGGAAAGAAATAAAAAAAATTAAAAGGAGTAAAGCAATGGATGTTCCAGGAACAAAGGATAACTGAGTTATTATAGTTCAGCACTGAATATAGCTCAGTTTCCAGGCCAGTTAAGGCAAAAATCTGACAAAATAATGAATGACATGGTCTTCATTGTCTGCAAAGGAGATATGGTAGAGATTCATCTAGAGAGAAAAACATTTTTCCCCCTTGGTACTGAATTCTAGGAGGAATTTTTTTGTGAAACCTGGGGTAACAGCATAACTTTAAATGCTATTTTGTAAAAGTTATAGAAATGTTCAAAATATATTTCTTATTTTGATTGTTTTTATAAAACTTTAGGCCATCATATTGACATCTTAGTAAAGGCATTTCACAGAAAATAAAGACCTCATCAACCTTATGCTCTTTGAGCAAGTAACTTTCACAAAAAATATTTGCCCATAGAAAATTTGTGACCTAAAAGCATGTTGATAGAGTACCTAAATCTTATATGGAATACCTCCAAGATAAAAGGATATTGAGGAAAACTTTAAATGAAATAGGGGCATCTTAATCTTGCATTTTCAAAAGTGAAAAGAGCAGATCAGCTTGCAGTTGGGAGACGTAAACATGGTTTCATAACCTCTTGACTTAGACCCTATCATTTAGTTTCTTCGAACCTTTGTTCTTAGCTATAGAAATAAGATAATAGCACATCCACTACCTGTCTCGCATATTCTTTTTCATTATTTAGGTAAAAATCTAGAAAATTATAAAGTTTATGTGCATTATCATCATTATTATCATAAATGATATTAAGTATAACAATTGTATAAAAATGTAAAGTACAAGTCAAAATATCTCTGAGATGCTCTGGTAACTGGAATGTATACCTGATATAATATATAATACAGTATAAGCGTTCATTGATGATGATGATGATGATGATTGAGAAAAAAATAAGATGATGAGTCCTGAACAGCATCAAATTTCAAAATTAATTTATGTTTTTCAATAAAGGAATTGTGAAATCAGGTGAATAACTTACACAGTAACATTAATATTGTGAAGATAATCAACTCTGAATGACTTAGTATCTCTGATCAATTCAATGACCCACCACAATCCCAGGGAACTAAATGCTATCTATTCACATCCAGCTAGAGAACTAATGGACTCAGTGCAGATATGTTTTTCCTCCTCTCTTCTCTTCTACTTTCTCTGACTGTCTGTCTCTTTCTCTCATCTCTTTTCTTCCCTCCATCTCCCTCTCCTTCTCTCCCCCTCTTCGCCCTTCTCTCCCTCTCTTCCCCCTTCTCTCCCCCTCTTCCCCCTTCTTTTCTCTCTCTCTCTCTCTCTCTCTCTCTCTCTCTCTCTCTCTCTCTCTCTCTCTCTCTCTCTCTCTCTCTCTGACTTATGCAGAAGTTTGTTTCACTTTACTTCATGTTGTAATAAGTTTTTGCATTTCTTGCCTTCTCAATGGGTGAGACAGGGGTGGAGGAAGTAGATAATTTGGAATTGAAAATAAAATAAAGCTGAATTTTAAAGAAAATGGTTCACATTTTAGTCAGTTTATTAGCATGATTCCATTAGATTATAAGCAACTTTGAGGATAGGAACTGTTTTTTACCTCTTTGTTTCCCAACCATTTAATACAGTGACTAGCACACTTAATCAAGTTTACTGATTGAAAAATAGGCTTTTCAGAATAGTGGTACAAGTTCACTGCTCTACCAAAAATGCATTAATATGGCAATTATAGCTTAATAGATTGACAACAACTACTAACACAGGAATCATATCAGAGTCAGTTGCCTATGGGTCATTTGGCCATTAACTAATTAGGGAAAAAGTCAACATCAAAATCAATTTAAGGAAAGATGAAGAGAAGAGATTCTACTACAGTTTCAACCTGATGTTTTTAAATTCATTGTCCTTTCACTGGTGGGGACCACCAATTGCTGATCATTACAAAGAAGACCAGAGTAAGAGTCTGTCCCTGAAAAAAAAGAGACCTTATCTTGTAGATTTCAAACTTTTCTATTTATTTCTATTTATTTTCAAACTTTATTTCAAGCTCTTGTCCCTAAGAAGGGCTACTTATTCATCCACAATAACAGTAATTAAAACTACCTCTTGGTAGAGTGAAAAGAGTATAGGATTTAGAGTTTGAAATATTGGTTTTGTTCCCAACCTTGCTATTAACTCTAGGAATGACCTTGAACAATTTATTTCTCCCTGGGTTTCAATTTTTCTCATCTGAAAAATGTTATTATTACTCCCTTTCCTGGGGCCTTATTATTCTTTTATTTAAATATCATCAAAAACAAAAGGGGATTTAGCTAGTTTCTTGGGATCCTAGAATGCACTAAATTATGGAAAAAATGAATATTCTTTCTAAAATTTCAAAACAAAGAAACTGAAGACTATATTTTTCAAAGGAAAAATAAATTTTATTCCATTTTAATTTTTTCCTAATAGATCACTAAATCTTAGAATTTTAGAGGTAGAAGGAAACTTAGAAGACATCTAGTTTCAATTGTTTCTGAATTATAATCCCCTATAAAACATTCCTGGCAAATTGATTATCCCCACCTCCATCTGAAACCTTGACTGATGGAGATTCCACTGTTTCCTAAGGCAATCTAGTCTATTCTTAGACAAGCCTAATTATTAGAAGTGGCGAGCTTAAGTTGTTAAGCCATTTTCAGTCATGTCCAACTCTTCATGATGCCACTTGGTGTTTTCTTGGCAAAGACACTGGAGTGGTTTGCCATTTCCTTCTCCAGTTCATTTTATAGATAATGAAAATGAAGCAAACAATGACTTGCTCAGGTTCACACAGCTATTAAATATCTGCAACTAGATACAAACGCGTGAAAAGAAGTCTTCCTGACTCCAGTCCTGGTATTCTGTCCACTGAACCACCTGCCTGCTCCAGGACTGTGGCATTTTGTCAATAATTCTTTGCAACTTATAGTCACTATTCTTTTATCTGCCATTTGGAAGCTGATTTGATTCATATAATCCCTCTTCATTTCTCATTAAGGCCTGAACAAGGGATTAGGGATACAAGAACAAAATGAAATTATATCCACATTCCCTTCCAGATGATAATGCTGTAAATATTGAAATTAGCAATCTCTTCCCCAAGTTAATAATCCCTGGTTCTTTTGACAAAATCTTTATTTATACAATCTTTCATACCTCAATGTATTTATACAGATTATTTAATTTATAAAGATTATTATAATCTAGAACAATATAGTTTAGTAGTGTCCTTCATAAATATGGCATGCAGCTCTGAACATAACACAAAAGTGGAGTTATGACCAGAGCAAAGTATATGCTTTTATGCCGATTGCCCTTATTCTAAAAACTTTATCTTGGCATGCCTGAGACTAGGGTATTTAGGTGCTATGTTATATGGTTAACTAACATTTATCTTGCCATGTGCTAAAATAAACAATTAAACAATAAAACAATTCATATGAATTGTTGAATAGTCATGAATTCTTTATCCTGCTACTGTGAAACCAAAATCATTAGGAGAGTCAGAGAGTTTAAGATAAGAAATACAAATGGTTTAATAGATAGAAATCAATTAATAAATAGATATTGAGTGGCTACAGGCACTGTGCAAGCCCTGGGGATACAAAAGGATGCAAAAGACAATCCAGGTTTTCAAGGAGCTCATAATTTAATGGGGAGAGAGTATGCAAATAATATATATGTATATATATGTGTGTATATATATATATATATATGTGGGTTTTGTTCCCAAACATGCTATTAGGAATGACCTTGAACTATCTCTCTCTCTCTCTCTCTCTCTCTCTCTCTATCTCTATCTCTCTTTCTCTCTCTCCATATATATATATTCCAGCCATGTGTACAGGATAAAAAGGAAATAATTAACAAAAGGAGGGGTTGGAAATAATATTAAAAATGGTGCATCACCACCAGCTTTCCCTCTACACTGGAAAGATCACAAAACTTCTCCATCTCAACTGCAATTGAAGACTTCTGTTTGTTTTTTTATTAAAATATGAAACACCTTTTTTCATTTTTTAAAGGCAATTGGGATTAAATGACTTGCCTAGGGTCACACAGGTGATAAATGTCTGAAATTGGATTTGAGCTCAGGTCTTCCTTATTTCATGGTTAGTATATTATCCACTTTACTACCATCATTTCAGGTTGCAAATTTTTTGAAAGCAGTGACTTCCTTGTGTCCTTAGTGTTTAGTTGCAAAAAGTAGGTGCTTAATAAATTCTTTTTTTTTAATTTTTCCATTCATTTAAAACTATTTTCTGAACCCAAATGACATTTTACATGTATTCCTACTAATTTAATCTTAATACATTTGACCAATCACTGTAATCTGACAAAATCTTTTTGGCAATTTATTCTGACTTTCAAGGTGTTTTATTTAATTTCCAAATTTTGTAACTCTGGCTTTTGTCCCTTCACTTAAACCACTTATACCAGTGTTAATCAGCGTAAGACTAATGAATTTCCACTGCAGTTTCAAATTTGAATTTACCTAAATCCATTAAGACATCATTTGTGAGTTCAGGCATGTGAGTAGTTTTGAAACTAGCTAAATATATTATAATTTATCTAATATGTCTCTTCTCTGTTGACAAGAATAATATGATGAACTAACTCAAGTTCAAACAGGTAATAAGTTACAGGGTTTGTGTCTCAAATATTCTGACTCCAAATAACAGCATTTTTCCCCATTAGATCACATTGTGATTTCAATCCATGAACATACTTGAGGTTTCTTTTCTTTTCTTTTCTTTTTTTTGGTAGGAGTGGGGAGGAAAAAAGCTCCTAACATGAAAGCTCCTTCCACCTGTAAAGATCAGTAGTGACTTTTAGTCTTAGAGAACTGAATAAGGCTAATAAGAAGTTAAATGACTTGCTCAAGTTTATATGAAGCAGCTAGGTAGCCTAGTGGATAGAATCCTGTGTATGACTATGAACATATCATTCCACATTTGTCTGTCTCAGTTTGCTTATCTACAAAATGGAAATAATAATAACACTATCTCCCAGCATTGTGAAGATGACATGAAATAATATTTCTGAAGTTTTTTGTTAAATTAAAGCACCAAGTACATGCTAGCTACCAGTATGGGTCAGAGCCCGGAGCTGAACCAAGTTCTTCCTGTCTCCAAGGGCTCAATGCCCTATATTGCTCTTCATATACATGTGATTTACTTTTTGTTACATAATCTTTACATCTACTAGACGGTAAACTCAATGAGGCAAAGATCACAAATTTCACAAATTTTAGTTCTTTAAATAAAAGGTGTTAAGAAATACTTGAACTGAACTAGTATTGAAAATCAAGAATCATTTAGTCTAGTCCTCTTATGGATTATTTACATAGTTTACAACTTTAGATGAATCGAAATTATTTTATAGGCTGGTTAGACTAGTTATACTTATGCAAGTCTGAACTTAACTAGGAAGATGGTGTGTGTGTGTGTGTGTGTGTGTGTGTGTGTGTGTGTGTGTCTTTCTAAGTCCAGAATGTATCTAAACTCACTACCATTGATGCTAATATTTGTTCTATACTTTATAGATCAGATCTCCTGCTAACAAAGATGCTGTGAATAGAGGCATTGATAAAAAAGATCTTTAAATTGCTTGAATCTTAAATTTTGTTAAAGAGAAAGGTTTATTCGTATGCTACTTCTTTTTTTAAAAAAAGATTTTATTTATTTGTAGTTTTACAATTTTCCCCCCTAATCTTATTTCCCTCCCCATACCCCCAACCCTCAGAAAAGGCATTTTGCCAGTCTTTACATGGTTTTCATGGTATACATTGATCCAAACTGAGTGTGATGAGAGAGAAATCATATCCTTAGGAAGAAACATAAAGTATAAGACATAGCAAGATCAGACAATAAGATAATAGTATTTTTTCCTAAATTAAAGGCAACAGTCCTTGGTCTTTGCTCAAATTCCACAGTTCTTTCTCTGGATACAGATGGTATTCTCCATTGCAGATAGCCCCAAATTGTCCCTGATTGTTGTACTGATGGAATCAGCAAATCCATAAAGGTTGATCATCACCCCCATGTTGCTGTTAGGTTGTATAATGTTTTTCTGGTTCTACTCATCTTGTTCAGGATCAGTTCATGCAAATGCTTCCAGGCTTCCCTGAATTCCCATCTCTCCTGGTTTCTTATAGAACAATAGTGTTCCATGACATACATATACCACAGTTTGCTAAGCCATTCCTCAATTGAAGGACATTTGCTTGATTTCCAATTCTTTGCCACCGCAAACAGGGCTGCTATGAATATTTTTGTGCAAGTGATCTTTTTACCTTTTTTTCATCATCTCTTCAGGGTATAAGCCCAGTAGTGGTATTGCTGGATCAAAGGGTATGCACATTTTTGTTGCCCTTTGGGCATAGTTCCAGACTGCTCTCCAGAAGGGTTGGATGAGTTCACAGCTCCAGCAACAATGTATTAGTGTCCCAGATTTCCCACAACCCTTCTAACAATGATCATTGTTCTTTCGGGTCATATTGGCCAGTTTGAAAGGTATGAGGTAGTACCTCAGAGATGCTTTAATTTGCATTTTTCTAATAAGTAATGATTTAAAGCAATTTTTCATTTGACTATAGATCACTTTGATCTCCTTATCTGTAAATTGCCTTTGCATATCCTTAGACCATTTGTCAATTGGGGAATGGCATCTTTTAAAAAAAAATTTGACTCAGTTCTCTGTATATTTTACAAATGAGTCCTTTGTCAGAAATACTAGTTGTAATGATTGTTTCCCAGTTTATTACATTTCTTTTGATCTTGGTTACTGTGGTATTGTCTGTGTAAAAGCTTTTTACTTTAATGTAATCAAAATCATCTAGTTTGTTTTTAGTGATGTTCTCCATCTCTTCCTTAATCATAAACTGCTTCCCTTTCCATAGATCTGACAGGTAAGCTACTCCTTGATCTTCTAGTTTGCTTATAATATTGTTTTTTATGTCTAAATCCTGTAACCATTTTGATCTTATCTTGCTATAGGGTGTGAGGTGTTGGTCTAATCTAAGTTTCTTCCATACTAACTTGCAATTTTACCAGCAGATTTTATTGAAGAGAGAGTTTTTATCCCTATAGCTGGACTCAGCAGATTACGATAATCATTTCCTGCTATTGCTCCTAGTCTATTCCACTGATCCCCTACTCCATTTCTTAGCCAATACCAGACAGTTTTGATGACTGATGCTTTATAATATAATTTAAGATCTAGTAAGTCTAAGCCACCTTTTATACTTTTTTTCATTGAATCCCTGGAAATTCTTGACTTTTTATTACTCCATATAAATTTACTTACAATTTTTTAAAAACTCATTTATGTTTTAGAATTTTGATTGGTAGGGCACTAAACAGATAGTTTAGTTTTGGTAGAATTGTCATTTTTATTATATTAGCTCAACCTATCCATGAGCAGTTGATGTTTGCCCAGTTAATTAAATCTGATTTTATTTGTGTGAGACGTGTTTTGTAATTGTTTTGAAAAAGATTTTGAGTCTGCCTTGGCAGGTAGACTCCCAGGTATTTTATATTGTCTGAGGTTACTTTGAATGGGATTTCTCTTTCTAGCTCTTCCTGCTGTATCTTGCTAGTCATATATAGAAAAGTTGAAGATTTATGAGGGTTTATTTTATATCCTGCAACTTTGCTAAAGTTTCTAATTGTTTCCAGTAGTTTTTTGAATGATTTCTTGGGATTCTCTAGGCGTACCATCATATCATCTGCAAAGAATGAGAGTTTTGTCTCTTCTTTCCCTATTCTAATTCCTTCAATTTCTTTTTCTTCTCTTATTGCTGAAGCTAACATTTCTAATACAATATTGAATAGTAATGGTGATGATGGGTATCCTTGTTTCAACCCTGATTTTATTGGGAATACTTCTAGTCTATCCTCATTGAATTTAATGTTTGTTGATGGTTTCAGATAGATACTGCTTATTATTCTAAGGAGCTGTCCTGTCCATTCATTCCTACACTCTCTAGTGTTTTTAGTAGGAATTGATACTGTATTTTGTCAAAAGATTTTTCAGCATCTATTGATATAACCATAAAATTTCTGATAGGTTTGTTGTTGATATAATCAATTATACTAAGTTTTCCTAATATTGAACTAACCCTGCATTCCTGGGATAATTCCTACTTGTATATAATGTATTATCATAGTGATAACTTGTAATCATTTTGCTAAGATTTTATTTAAGAATTTTGCATCTATATTCATCAGGGAAATAGGTCTATAATTTTCCTTCTCTGTTTTAACTCTTCCTGGTTTAGGTATCAGAACCATATTGGTGTCATAGAGGAAGAGTTCCATCTTTCCCTATTTTTCCAAAGAGTTTATATAGAATTGGAACCAATTGTTCCTTAAATGTTCAGTAGAATTCACTTGTGAATCCATCAGGCCCTGGAGATTTTTTCTTAGGGAGTTCAATGATGGATTGTTGAATTTCTTTTTCTGAAATAGGGTTGTTTAAGTATTTAATCTCCTCTTCATTTAACCTGGGCAACTTATATTTTTGTAAATATTCATCCATTTCACTTAGATTGTCAAATTTATTAGCATTTATTTGGGTAAAATACTTCTGAAGCATTACTTTAATTTCCTCCTCACTGGTGGTGAATTCACCTTTTTCATGTATGATACTAGTAATTTGGTTTTCTTCTTTCTTTTTTTTAATCAAATTGACCAGAGGTTTATCATTTTTTTATTTTTTCATAAAACAAACTCTTGCTTTTAATTAATAAATAGGTATTTTGCTTTTGCTTTTATTAATTTCTTCTTTAATTGTTAGAATTTCTAATTTGGTATTTAATTGGGGATTTTAATTTGTTCTTTCTCTAATTATTTAGTTGCATATTTAGTTCATTGATTTCCTCTTTCTCTAATTTATTCATATAAGCATTTAAAGATATAATATATCCCCTGGCAGCTGCTTTGAGTGAATACCATAGGCTTTGGTATGTTGCTTCATTATTGTCATTATCTTGGATTATCGAGGAATTAATTATCTAGGATCTAATTCTTTCTATAATTTGTTATTTGATCCACTCATTCATTAAAATGATGTTATTCAGTTTCCATTTAGTTCTGTGTCTATATCTCCCTGGCCCAATATTACATATGACTTTTATTGCATTGTGATCTGAGAAAGATGTATTCACTATTTCTGCCTTTCTGCAATTGATTATTAGGTTTTTATACCTTAGGACATAGTCAATTTTGTGTAATTGCTATGTACTGCAGAAAAATAAGGTATATTCCTTTCTATCCCCATTCAATTGCCTCCATAAGTCTATCATATCTAGGTTTTCTAACACTCCACTTACCGCCTTAATTTCTTTCTTGGTTATTTTATGATTAGATTTATCTAAATCTGAGAGTGGGAGGTTGAGGTCTGCCACTAGTAGAATTTCAGTGTCTATGTCTTCCTGTAGCTCTTTCAACTTCTCCTCTAAGAATATGGATGGCATTCAGGATTGAAATCACTTTATCACTTTATTGTCTATAGTACCTTTTTAGGAGGATATAGTTTCCTTCTTTATCTCTTTTAATGCTATCTATTTTTGCAGCAGCTTTGTCTGAGATAAGGATTGCTAACCCTGCTTTTTTCACTTCAACTGAAACAAAATATGTTTTGCTCCAACCCTTTACCTTTACTCTATACGTATCTCTCTGCTTCAAATGAGTTTCTTGTCAGTAGTATATTGTAGGATTCTGGTTTTTAATACAGTCTGCTATTCACTTATGTTTTAAGGGAGAGTTCATCCCATTTACATTCAAAATTATAATGACTAACTCTTTATTTTGGTCCTGAATACCATAACCTTCAGTGTATTTTCCCTCCTATATCCACCCCCTCCCCTTTCTTTCCCCTTTCCCTTTTTTCCCTTTTCCCTTCCCTTCCTTCTGTTAGTTCCCTTTTTTTTCCCCCTCCCTTTCTCCATTTACCTCCTCCCCTTTTCCCCTTTTAATACTTGAAGGGTGAGATGTTTTTTTTTAAATTAACTGAATGTGTGTGTGCGTGTGTGTGTGTATGTGTGTGTGTGTAAGTTAACTTTAAGCCAAGTGTGATGAGAGGAAGATTCAGGTGTTTCTCATCTCTTCCCTTCTTCCCCTCTACTACTATAGGTCTTTTGTACCTCTTAATGTAATGAGATTTACCCCATTCAATCCCCTCCCTCCTCTGATCTCCTTCCTGTCCCCCTTTTTAAATCATTCTATCTGAGTCATAGAAAATCCTGAGTATCCATCTCTTCTGGCTAAGTATAATCTCTCTAATAGAGTTACAATTTTTGAGAGTTATTAGAGTCTTTCTCCCAGGTAGGGATATAGCCAGTTTCATCCCATTGGGTGGCAGTCTCATGACTAAGTCAAGAGTGTCCATCACTTCTGGCTAAGTACTTCCTCTCTGATAGAGTTACAATTCTCAAGAGTTATGAGAATCTTTTTTTCCCATGCTGGGATATAGTCAGTTTCATCTTATTGGACAGCAGTTTTTTTTTTTATTTACCCCCTCCTTTTTTTTAACCCTTTTATGTGTCTCTTGAACCTCCTGTTTGATGTCTAAATTTTCTATTTAGCTCTGTTTTTTTTTCATCAGGAATTGTTGGAAGTCTTCCATTTAATTAAATGTCCATATTTTTCCCTGAAAGAGAAGGCTCAGCCTTGCTGGATAGCAGATTCTTAGCTGCATTCCAAGCTCCCTTGCTTGTACCATGTGACCAGCTCATAATTTTTACTCATCTATTTCCCTTATGGCATTCCTTAGTCCTGTTTTTCTTGAAAGTTCTTTATTTGTCAATACAGCAAGTAGTTTGTCCCTACCATAGGCCTGTCTGTGTATTGTGTAGCCTTTATAATTCTTCAGAGACTAAAGTGATCCTTGACTCAAAGCCATATAACATGGATTGAATATTGATGTTAAAAGATAGGAATTTAACTTCAACAACTATAATAATAATTTATTTAAATAAATGGATATTTTCACATGAGTAATAAATAATACTGAATGGGACCAATACTGTGTATAGTGGAAAGTTCCCTCCACTTTGAGAAAGAGATGAAAAAGAGGGAATCTTTACTCTGCTAATTACAAGGTCTGTGTGCTTGAGCAAGTCATCCAACTTCTCTGAGGCTTAAATTTCTCTATTATAAAAGAGAGGGTAGCTTTAACCTCTAAAAACTCTACTGGCAAAATAAAATAAGTTTATAAATGCATAATTCATTTACATGTCATAAATTGTCTATTAATTGTTCTATAAAATAAAATCCATATAAAATTAAGAATTACAGGGGCAGCTAGGTGGTGCAGTGGATAGAGCATCACCCCTGGAGTCAGGAGGACCTGAAGTCAAATCTGGCTTCAGGCAAATAACATTTACCTAACTGTTTAACCTTGGGCAAGTCACTCAACCACATTATCTTGCAAAAAAATTAAGAATTATTATCTGAACCATAAGATGCTTTGGGTAAATATCTTCCATAAAACCTTGTCAACTCCAAATCACTTGGAAAAATTAGAAATTATGATCCATATGTAAAGTAATCAAAAACTGATAAAAGACAAAAATGCCATCCTAGGTAAAATCCTATTAATATAATGTATGAAAGAATGAATGCAAATCCATTTATGAAACATGTCATTTAAAGCACTTTAGTAAGCTCTGGGGATATAAATAGAAAAGGGAAACTATTCCAGTTCTCAAGATTCTCATATTATAATAGAAGATGATATATTATAGGATGCTGCATTAAAGGGTATATGGAAAAGTCAAATGAGCCTTTAGGCTTAAGGGCAAAGCAGATGGTATATATTTTCATTAAATTGATTTCCAGTGATGAGACCATATATATTTCTGATGTTGAACCATTTGAGAACTTTGATGGAAGGGCTTTTCTTTTCTAGGTCTTCAATAGTTGAAAAGTGGTGATGAGATTACCTGTCAGCTGACAAGTCATATCTTTATTTTTTCAAGGCAATGAGGTTAAATGTCTTTCTCAAGGTCGTACAGCTAAGTAAGTATTAAATGTCAGAGGTCAAATTTGAACTCAGCTACTCCTGACTTCTGAGCTGGTGCTGTATCCACTACTCTACCTAGCTACCCCTTACATCAAGTCATTGCAAAGGTTGCTCCCTTAGATGATGCTTGATAGCAGGGTTGGCACTTAGACTTTGTCCTTTGGTAGCAATTGGTTACTGGTTTGTACTAAGAGATGCAAGATTTCTTCTTCCATGGTGTCATACATATATATACATGACATACTTTTACATTCAATCTGCATTATTAACATTCCCATTTTTTATTAAGTTTAGACAATTAAACAAACAGGGCCATAACTCCTGATTTGGAGTGTTTACTTGTTTCTGAGGAATAAATATTCACATTGAAAATTCAATACTCACTTTTGAAAACTGGTTGTTCCCGGTAACAGTATACATCTGACTTGAGCTACTAGCAGGGTAGTATAATAGCACAATCATTAGTGGTAATTGGTAAGACTGCTGGCTTTAGATTCAGGGGACCTCTGCTTAAATCCTGACTCTACTACTAATCATCTTTGTCACCTGATTGTCTTCAAATGTCAGTTTCTCCTCTATAAAGATAAAGGAGTGAGTCTATATCAGAGATTCTCATAGTTTTTGGTTTCTGAACCCATTTAAAATTTAAAATAATACTGAGGATATTAAGGAGCTTTTATTAATGTGGGTTATATTCATATTTATCATAATAAATATTTAGAAGTCTCAATATTATTGAGAAAATAGTTTTGACCTGTTATACCCTTGAAAAGGATCTCTAGAACCCCACTCCAAAACCCCCTTCCAGAAAATACATAAAAAAACACTGAAGTAATTAGACCTACAAATTTCTTCCTAGCTCTCAATCCTGTGAACTTCTAAGGTTCTATCCAAATGTCCTTATAGTGTGGAATATCTCCAATATTATTTGTTGTAGGAATTAACAGAAATCACCTTCTATATTTTTGTCATGACTTCACTAACTCTGTAAATCTGAATTTTGTTTTATTATTTACTCCTATCGTTCCCTAACAGAGGTATAAACCATGATGCTTGTTTGCAATAAACAATTAGAATTGGAGTCCTGTTGTGTGCATAATATTTAGTATTTGTATAATTCTGATGTACATTATGATATGTATCTTCATTTGTTTTCTGCCAGCTAGGCCAGTGAAGCAATTTTCTTCTCATTATCACTGTGAGGTTTTTTATTATTCAGAATTACACTACAGAAATTATGATATTTATTTTTAACAGAATGTCATTCCTCCTTCTAGGATCCACTGGTAATGACCCATAATATATTTTAAAAAACTAATTCAGAATTTCATTTTGAGCAGTAGTTGTAATCCAACTTAGATATTCTGATTGTGAATAGATACCAAAAGACAAGGAAAGCCCCACCACTAAATTATAAAAATATGACTTAATAGATGTGAGATACTGGGCACAATTTTTCAGTTTCTTTATCTGTAAAATGAAGTGATGGGGGTGGGGGGGGGGCACTTAATGGCCTCTTAGGCACTTCCAGACATAGACCTATAGTCCTCTGATTCTTTAAACTGAAAAGACATTCAATGGAAAACATCAGTGAAGAAATTACCTCATCAAGTGATTGTTGGAAATAAATGAACTCATAGGGAATGTCAAAATGTTAATAAGGTGCTTATGTAAATGATGGAAGCTGGCATTAACCCTTACATAAAAATAGTAAGCAACTCTATGGGTCAGATTTCTTTTTCTGGAAGAAATTTCAGGAAGTAGTACAGCTGCTTATGCAGTGATAAGGGGAAGAAGGCAGAAAATTATATTCATTTGCTGCTTAAAATATTTATTCCAAAAGGCATTTAGTTCCTGAGTTGTGATCAATGAAAAATATGACAGAATTGCATAGCAGATAGGGGAAAGAAGTGACGTCTACAGAGATACCTTTATAATAAACTTGGGAAGAAAAAAGACAATTTGAACCTATATGTGGAAGACTTTAGATTGACTCTAAAAACTTGACTTTCTCTGAGATTTCTTGGAGGTTTTGACATGTCACTGACCATGCTCTTTGCAGTTATTTGTCTGTTTGCATTTAAATCCAACAGCCCCCCATCCCTTGAGAGGTAGCCTTGGGAGTATGTCTATGCTTTGTGTCTACCCAATAAGATACTTGATAATTTTTTTTAAAAATCACCTAATTGACCCTTGCAAAAGACCCCTTTGTTAAACTTGATTTTCCACTTCTTAGATCTGAGAGAGATTCTAAACTTGAGAAACTTAACTCTCAACTTGTTTTGGAGTTGTAGACCTGGAAATCTAATATTTTACTTCCATGGACTTTGATCTGGAAGTGATCTAAATAATCATAATTAATTCTATTTCCCTTGAGGAATTAAAGCCAGGAGAAGGTAAATGACATATAGAAATCATAAGAGAAGTAAGAAGCAGATTTCATATTTGAACATGGGTCACCTTGGCAAATCAATTTCTTTTGCAGAATCTTGGTTTCCTTATCTGGAAAAAAAAAGAAAATAGATGTATCAAGATATCTATATTGAAGTTTAATATCTTTATTCATTATATATAATCTACAACTGTCATATATAAAATATAATCTGTAGAATATTTGTATAAAAGATAATAAATTTTATGTTTAGCTCCAACAATTTGAATTTCCATGAATTTCCATGAACAGAACAAAAATTTCTTGGAATACTCATTAGTTAGAATTTATATTTGCATAGAATTTTTATAGTGGGTAACATGAAGGATTTGGAGTAGTAAATCCTTTGCTTCATATCCCATCTCTACCATTAACTAGTTGTGTGGTCATTGAGGGTCCCATAGTCTTTCTGAGTTTTACTTTCCTTAATTTCCTTAAATTCCTCACCCCTAAAATGGAATGATAGCTGCTGTGTCTACCTCATAGAGTGGTGGTGAGCCTCAAATGTTATAATATGTCAAGTGCCTTGCCAATTTTAAAATACCATGTAAAATGTCAGTTACTATTATCATTGTTACTTGCAATTTTAAGGGTTTTGTTTAAAGCTTTTTAAATGCATTTAATCTTTATTAAAGCCCTGTGAGGAAGGTGCATTTATTTTTTCCAATAAAATGCAAATATTATCACCTTAATAAAGTTGGAAAATCTATGTTTCAAAGAATTAAATAACCCTCCTAAATCCTCCTTGCTAATAGAAGTGCAATGCAGAACAGCAAGGAATGTGAGGTTTGGAAGCAAAAAAAAGCTTGTTTTAAATAACAATCTTACTATTTTATTGGGTGTGTGACTTTGAGTGAGTGAAATAACTTCTCTGGACCTCCTGATTCAAGAGGTTGCATTGGATGCCTCTAAAGAGTATTTTAGATAAATTAATTAATCATTAACTCAGTGATCTTTGTGTACCCTATATTGTATTAAATATTGAATATAAAAAATACAAGTAAGCGAGAGAGTCCTTGCCCTTGAGAAGTTTACACTCCGGTAGGAAAAGTCAAGAGAGGTAGGAAACTTGAAAAGAGAGTGGGAGGGGGGACCCTAAGCTAAAAGCATGATTTGAGATTGATAAAAAAAATGACATAGAGGTCACTTTGGTGAATCAATTCCTTTTAGAGGCCAGGAGAATCAATTCCTTTTAGAGGCCAGGATGGAGGCTGGAAATGCTCTCCTATCAGAGACCAGGGTGATCCCAGGGTAATCCCAGTGACATAGTTCAAGTTTCCAGTGAGGAGGAGATTGGGATAATTCCCAGGTGACCAGGAAATTCTAGCAGGAAAACTGTGACCCTGTGATCCATGTAGAATGACATTTTCATAACTCGAAATTACATAAATGGTTTTCATCCTTCAGCAAATGTTCATCTTTCACATTAAATTCACTCATTTCTACATTCTGATTCACTTACTACAATATAATGTTAAAAGCAAAGTGGAAGACATTTGTGAAGCAAACACGACTATGCTGGTCAAATATAGGTTGCCCTGAATATAAGGATCATTTTGTGGTAAGGAGGGGAAAAGCCTCATCTATTAATTCTCCTATTCAGAGAACTAAGGCATATATCCATATGCCTTAATATTTTCCCTAAAACTTGGACTATTAGCCAGAACTTATATAGTGCTTTATCAACATTCTTTTCTATGATCCTCACAATACCATGGGAGGTGGGTGGTAATTATATTTGCATTTTATAAATGAGGAAACTGGCAGCGTTTAAGTAACTTGCACAGGATCACACCACTGGTAAATGTCTGAGGCCATATTGAAACTCAAGTCTTCCTGACTCTAGGTCAAGTGATTTATAGGCTTATAGTTTGAGAAAATCCACTCGGATTCCTGAGAGCAACTTGATTACCACGGGGCCAGTACATATCAGAGACAGAATTTGAATGCCAAGATTTCTGACTCTCAGGCTGATTCTCTAGGCACCATGCCAGTCTGCCTCTCTCTATAGCTCTATCCTAGAAAATTAATGCCACAGATTTTATTTAGCATAAAATATATTTTCAATCAAATTAAAATTCTTTTTTTATTTCATCATTGCTAATCTCTTCACTGTACTTAATTCAACTCAGTATTTATTAAGCATCTATTGTATACTAGGAACTGCCATGCATGCTAGCTTGCACACACACACACACGCACAGAGACAGATAAAGACAGAGAGAGACAGAGACAGAGAGAAAGAGAGAGAGACAGAGACAGAGACAGAGAGACAGACAGAGAAAAAGAGGCAGAGAGAAAGAGACAGACACTGAGAGATAGGAAGAGAGGCAGAAATACCTACACAAACAGAAAGGGGGGGGAGGCCTTGTTTCAAAGGATCTCATGTTTTGTTTGTTTTTTCTTACTAAAGTAGACAATTTCTATCATGCTATAGTTTTGTATTGACCACAGTCCTTTAATCTTGTCATGCAGAATTATATCTGCTTTATTTTCCCTTCAAACATATCTTTGGGGGTGTTCTGCATGCTTTCCAATATGATGAAACCTGATATTTTATTGACCTTTTTTGGATATCAACTAGTTATTTGTTTAAAGAACTTCCTTTTCAGTGACTGGTTCCTATACCTGCTGTCCTTCTTAGTCTCTGTTTCCTGATTTCCTTCAAATCTCAGCTAAAATCCTCTTCTCCAAGAAACCTTTCCCAGTCTATGGTTTCTTTTTAGGTTTTTGCAAGGCAAATGGGGTTAAGTGGCTTGCCCAAGGCCACACAGCTAGGTAATTATTAAATATCTGAGACCAGATTTGAACCCAGGTACTCCTGACTCCAAAGCCGGTGCTTTATCCACTATGCCACCTAGCCGCCCCTCCCAGTCTCTGTTAAAGTGAAAGTCTCCCCTCAGATTCTTTCATCAATCCTGAAAATAATCTCTATTTGTGTAAAAGTTGCATATTCTTCCCAAATCAAAAGTAAACTCTGAGGGTAAGCATTGTTTGCCTTTATATTTCATTTGGAACAGTAGCTAACTCAAAGTAACTACTTAATAAATTTCAGAACTGCATTCTTTCTTAATCTAGCTAATTTTAATGGGCACCATTTTTCTTTCCTTATGTAACCAACCAAAGAGGTAAATGGCCTCCTAGGAAAATGGCTGTGGATTTTTCCTTAAGGTAGCTTTGAGATCCTGACTGCTATGAACTATCATTAGTGGGAGCTTCAGGAATTAGTAAAGGTAACCTCCTGCTTTGGATTAAAGCTAATCTAGTTAATAATTGATTTCATCCTCCCCACAACAATACCCATACCCACATACACCCTCACCCCCCCACACACACATATACACACACTAACTCACACTTACATACCATACACTGACAGAATTTATAGCTCTAAGCCTCAGTTTTTAAACCTACAAAATCAATGTCTGAGCAGATGATTTGCACAGTTCTTTCCTATGAACCTATTCCCATTCTTATTATTATGTGTTTTGCTAGTGTATATGATACTCTTTCTTCTCCCCTCTATCTTTGGTATTCTCCCTACAAACAAGGTACCTTGCTTGGTTTTTTGTTTTGTTTTTGCTGATTCAGTAATCTGAAAAGTTCCTGGGCACTTCTGGTTTCCTCTAAATCTTGCTATCCCAATTTCTTTTCTTTGGAAAATGTGTTTCTTTTACTAGGAAATGACCTTTTTTTATCTCTTAGCAAAGACAATCTCCCTGAGTCGTTATGAAAAGACATCGAATCTCTGGTAGAATATTATTGCTTGGGGCAGCTAGGTGTCACAGGGGATGGAGCACCAGCCTGGGAGTTAGGAGGACTTGAATTCAAATCCAGCCTCAGACATTTAATAATTATTTAGCTGTGTGACCTTTGACAAGTCACTTAACCCCATTGCCTTGCAAAAGAAAAGAGAATATTATATTGCTTATTCCGTGGAATCACATCTGAATTTCTACATGGATATGGCTATCAATTTCATTCAAAAAAATTTTTATTAATTGTTTAGAGCAATCACTGTGCTAGGCAAAGGCAAAGATACAAATTTGTATTAGGTACAGTTTTTGCCCTTGTGGAACTTCTAGTCAAATAGGAGAAATATCAAATTAGAATGATAACTATCCCCAAATAGTTTAGGAATGTATCACTTTTCCATTGTGGTTGCTCCCTCCATACTTCTGATTCCAGTAGATTTTCTTTATGCATTGCTATAGGAAAACCAAACTATCACAGGATGACCAGCTTGCTATCCATGGTTAGTTCTCTGTGAATTTATTATACCTGATGGAGATACAGTTGGTCATCTAGCATATGCTTACAAATCATTTGTATCTTGGTTAGAATAGTTAAAAATGGTACAAGCCTAGGCCTCAAAGGTTCTAGGGTTATCTCATCACTACAGTGAAACATGTGGGTAGTATTTGAATGGGAAAAGATGAGCACCTGCCCTTTGCTGCCAGTTAAATAGAATAATTCCTGGGAATTCCATGGAAAATTGGGAAGTGGGAAAATGGAAGGAGAGAAAGAAGAACAAAGTACTTCATGAGTTCCATAGTTCATTTCAGACCAAGAAGATAAGGAAATATTTCATTCCCTGTGACAATTCTAGAAAAATGAAAAAGTTCAGAAGATCACACAGAATAATTTTATTCTACCTTGTTAAACAGTATATTCTTTTAAAAATAGAATATAAAATAGGTTCACAAAAAATGTCACTGACAATCATTTCAACCCTTATTCATGAGAGAAATTATTATTTTTTATTATAATAATAGCCAATAATTAAATTAGAATTAAGGTTTTCTTTTCTCTCTATTTTTTACTTACGGACTAATAGACCAATCAATTAGTTTCTGATGGATATTACTGATAGATGAGATTCTCCTAATCATCCAGGAATATACTCCTCCATCTTGGACAACTAGAAGACCTTTCTTTTGTTTAAAGTGTAAACAGGATCTAATTTAAATGCATCCCAGTCCTGAAACATGTAACCTATGGCCTTGAACCCCTTCAATGAAGTTTAAGGTAATATCTTATAAAGGAGAAAACCAATTAGAGTGGTCTGGGTTGATATGGATTCTTTTATTCAATTTGCAGGAGGTGGCTGAGTTTCATGATCAAGCCAAGTTCTCAGTAGGAGGAACTGAAGACTTTTAGTCCACCTCTTATTAAATATTTACTCCCCCTTATCCATTGTTCACCAATCAAGGCTGATTTCTCTTGTCAGGGCATTCTCTTTTCTAAAAATATTTGAGATATTCAATATCTCCATTAGGTATCTTTGGTTACCAAGAGTAACCACTGACCATCAATTTTTCAATATCAATTAATCTCCTTGATAAATTGATTACTAATTATCCAGAAACTCTATCTCTCAGACTTTTTATCAATTTCATTCAATGGCCTAAATAATGAAAATCCAGGGGCAGCTAGGTGGTGCAGTGTGGATAGAACACCAGCCATAGATTCAGGAGTACCTGAGTTCAAATCTGAACTCAGACACTTAATAATTACCTAGTTGTGTGGCCTTGGGCAAGCCATTTAACCCCTCTGCCTTGCAAAAACCTAAAAAAAATAATGGAAATCCAATAAGTATGTGTTTTTCCCACATAAATGAGGTGAGAAGTTGATCATATTCTAATGTCACAAAGTAATAGTTCTAGTTTCATAAGTGGGAACAAAAATTAGTTGAATGGGGTTTGGGGTAGTCTGTCATCATCATAGTCCTAACAATAGAAGGAGGACTAGGACTTTGCCCCTGGGGTGCAACTTTCAGAGGACACTAATGATACTTGCATCCCTTCAGTAATAAATAATTGAACTTCACGCCCAGTTATCAAGAATCATTAACTAAAATCAGAAACTACCAGATGGAGTGAGACAGCTTTCCTCCCAAAGCTAACCTGACTTGATGGCCCCCTGCTTTCCTCCCCTGGAGTGACCTCCTCAGCTTCATTTAAGGTCTCATTTTGCACTCCTTATGCCAGCTGCAAAAATTTCTAGTGAATAGCTCTGGGTATAACTCTCTAGGGTTTCATGGACTATCACAAATCTCTGGCTCTCTGGCTCTCAGTACCCTGTTAAAATTCAATTCAAACCTAAAAGCTAATTTGAATGCAAATGATATTTCCATTAAGAATTAATCAAATTTAGGGAAGAAATCAAGCCAAATACAATTAAAGCATTTATTAAGTTCTTACTGTATGTAGAATATTATCCTCAATTTTGGGGCATAAAGCTTACTTAAGATCTAAACTCTGGGAGAATCAGTTACCTGATTGAAAAATATGAGGCCATGTTTTTCTCTACTTCAAGCTCAAAGGGATTTTTCCAGATGTGCCCATCTGTACCCAATAGGAGTTAGCAGTGCCCAGCTGAGTCACTTCAAGAGAGAAGTGGAGAGTCACTCGCCTGAGGAGAATTTCCATTAAACTGTGCCCTTCTTTTTATTCGTTGAAAGTCTAGGTTGTCTTGTGTGTCTGTGGTGAGCTGAATCTGGAGCAGAGCCAAAGACATCCCAGGGTCACCGAGACCTTGAAACCATTTGGAAGGGGAGGAGGGGATAAGGGAGAGTGAGAGGGATCCTCTGATATGACAGTTCTTTGACTACACAAACAAAGCAGGTGGCTATGTAGAGTAGGTCTGCCAACCATCTCTGAGAAGGGAGAACAGGACTTCTACCAGGGGAATAGATGTCAAACCAAATCAAGTCACTAGACTCAGTTTGGAGATAACTACTTCAGAGTAATGGCCAACCATTGCCCAACAGTTACACTGGCAATGCTGAAGGTCTAACTTGGCCCTCTCACTCTTTTTTGTTTTCTCTTCAGGATCATCTCTTTGCTATGCTCCAAGCCTTAGAAATTACGGCAGTAAATAAAATTTAAAGAAATTTTAGCCAATGTAGGCCATCACCAATGTACAACTTGTATTCTAGAGTTAACTAGTTACCAATGATGTTTCCCTATAGATACAATGTAATACATGGTAGTTTTGTTCCCCAATCAGTTTACATGCTTACTTAAACAGGACTAAAACTGAACAATGGAATCTGCAGCACTAACGTGAATTTAGGTTGTTGGGGGCAGATGTTTGTGTAATTGAGGAGGAAGAGGAACAAAAGGAGGAATAGGTTTTCAGGTATAGAATAGCATCAAGGCCATATTGAAAAAAAAAAATTTCTGTCATTCTCCCAATTCCTCAATTAATACTACTAAGTACCTTCTTTCCCAGAAATGTCATATTGTCCTAATGCCCATAGAAATATTCCCATGAAGATTTGCTTTAAAATTTCCCCCTTTCAAGTGTACCTTGGATCAAAATAAATAGGAAAGTATTAGAATTTCTCTAATGTGTCAAATTATTTAGAAGCAGTAATATTGCCAGAAAGACTTTTTTTAATCCTCTCCCAGGTATCTGCGATAGAATTTTAATCAATGCAATAAGGTGAAATGAAATAATTCACACAATATGGAGAAAAGATATAATGGGATAAGAGGTTTGTAAAGCAAAGGAATTTAAGAAGTAGAAGGTTTATACTTAGCATTAACTGTAGATGGAGCATCTTTTTCAATTTTAACCCTAGAAGGATCATGCCTGGTAATTGGTACAATATTTTTAAAATAGCATTTAATTTTTTTACAATCTTACTGTATTTTCCTATCATTTCTAATTGCTATGCAAATTACTTTAAACACAAATAGTTGTAAGTTGTAAGGCCATTATAATGATACTTTATAATTGTATAAGTTGTAAGGCCATTATAATTCTGCTTTATAGTTGTAAGGCCATTATAATTATACTTTAAGATGATTTTTCAATCTACTATCCTTTATATGTATTGATGAAACATGGTCCATCTTAAATTCGAGTCTTTAAATATGTCTCAAAAATCTCTACTCATTAGAGCTTTTAGGTATATATTTTTTTAAATGTCTCCTCTTCAAGGGTAGAAAGTAGGGAGGAAAAAGGAAAGGGAGGAGAAAGAACATTTATATGACACTTGGACTAAGTACTTTTTAAAAAATAGAATATTGTCTTATTTGATGCTCACAACAATTCTGCAGTGTAGGCACTATTATAACTCCTAATTTATACTTAAAGAAACTGAAGCAAATAGAAATTAAATGATTTGAACAGGGTTTTACATAAGTAAGGATCTGATCCTGAATTTGACCTCAGGTCTTATTGAATCCAGGTCCTCTCTCTATCCAATGCTCCATCTCGCTGCCTCTAGCTGTGATCTTTAGGGTATGTGATCATTTCCAGGTAACATCATCCACACTTATCCTATTAGATATTTTGAAAGATCAATTATTTCTATGCACATGCACACACCAACAGAAACAAAACTCAAAACAATTCCAAGCAAATTCTGATCTTCCTGGGGAAGTAAAAGTAAAAGTAAAGCTATCTAAATCATTTTCATTTCTTTTCAATGTTAATATAATATTTAAAAAATGTTTATACTTAGTGTATATATAAAGATGCCATTCCCAATTAGGCATATATAGACACGTATGTATTTATACATACATACATGTATATACATTTTACCTTTGCCTTGTAGAATTTTTCAAGTTGTTTTGTCAAATATTAGTTAAACATGTATTTAACAATCTAATAATATTCCACCAAACATCAAACGAGGACTATGCATTATTAAAACAATAAACAAAAGGAGTGAATTATAGCAAATAAAACTATAAAACATTATACAAAGTAGCATTACTGTAAATATCAAAACATACAGATGCAAAGTATACTAATAATAAATATGCTAATATTTAGCACCAGTAATAGTTACTAAGGCATATGGGTGGGTTCAAGTCTTGTTTTTGACATAATCTGACTATCTGATCTTGAGCACCTGTTTCACTGTTCTAGACCAGAGATGTCAAACATTCAACCTGCAAATTCTTTTGAATGTGAACTGAACCAGATTAAAATGGAATTGGGACGTATTTAACAAAATAAACAAGAAAGCAATAAAATAGAGGTAATATTAAATTTCAAAACCACATATCTATGATCACAGGAATCATTAGGGATGCTTATATATGGATTAGTGGCCTCAGTTTCTACAGAACTGCTCTAGTATTAGTGGAGGATATTTCCTTACCTGGAAGTTCCCTAAACCATTAAAAGTTCAAGACTTATATTTCAGAGAAGAAACAAATATGTGATAGGTGAGTCTTGGCTAGGTAAATATTCAGTAGTAACAATGCTACAGAAGCAGTAACAATTCTAATTATACTCATTTTTATGCTTCCTAAAATTTAAAGAAAAGGCCCTCAATCAAGTAGTTAGTAATTCAAATTTTGGTCATCAAGTGGTCAATCAGTCTTGTGGTGGAGCCCATTAATGCTCTATCATTTCTCAAAATTGTGCTATACCCACTGCTCACCAACCTTTGTCAACTCGCCAGTTTATAGGTTACTGTCCAATGCTACTACCCTTACCTTTCCTACCACATGCTATCTGGGTACTAATCCCAATACAATAATGACCTAAAGGAATAGAACAAAATAGAATAGACAATCATTCTAAAATAATAAATAAATAAAATATTTAAATATTAATAAATTAATATATTTGAATATAAATTAATAAAAAACAATATAATCAACTTATAAATATAAATTAATAAATAATAAATAATAAGATTATAGAAACCTTGGTTCAATTAACTTGCATCTGCATTTTGGAAATTCCCTTCAACCTAACACTTTGGATCAAATTATATCAATCAGTACTGTAGTCATGCACAATTTTATTATAGAAATAAAATGAATAGGATGTTTGTTAAGATTTATTCCATGAGTGCAGAGCCAACAGGGCAGAAAAAGGCAGGGATCCAACTGACAAATGTTTTCACATAAGAAATAAAAGCTATCTATAGGCATATAAAATGCTCTACATCACTATTAATTAGAGAACTGAAAATTAAAACAACCCTGAGGAGTCACCTCATATCTATCAGATTGGCTAATATGTCAGAAAAGAAAAATGAGATGTGAAAAAAAATAGAAACACTAATGCATTATTAGTGAAGCTGTGAATTGATTCTACTGTTCTGGAGAACATTTTGGAACTATGCTCCAAAAACTATGCCTACCTTTTGATTTAGTATTACTGCTACTAGATCTGTATCCCAGAGATCACAAGAAAAGGCAAAAAGACTCATATGTATAAGATTATTAATAGCAACTCTTTTTGTGGTGGCAAGGAATTGGAAATTGAGGGGATGCCTGTTAATTGGGGAATGGCTGAACAAGTTGTGGTAAAGAATGTAATGTAATGCTTGTGCTATAAGAAATAATGAGTGGCAGATTTCAGAAAAGTCTGAAAAGACTTTCATGAACTGTTGAATGAAGTGAGAAAAATCAAGGGAATATTTTACAAAGTAACAGCAACATTATGCAATGATCAACTATGATAGAATTTGTTCTTCTCAGCAATATAGTAATCAAAGAAAATTCTAAAAGACTTGCAATAGAAAATGACATCCACATCCAGAAAAAGAACTTTGGAATCTAAATGCTGATCAAAGTATACTATTTTTACTTTTTAAAATTTATCTTTTAGTTTTATCCTTCAGAAAGTTTTTCTCTTTTGTTTTGATTTTCTTTCACAATGTGACCAATAGGAAAATTTGTGTAAGATTATTGTATAACCTATAACAAATTATTTGCTGTCATAGGGTGGGGAGAATGAAAGAAAGGAAGGTAAAAACTTTACAAAAATTAATGCTGAAAATTATTTTTACATATAACTGGAAAAATGAATTAATGAATAAATGAAAAAAAGGAAAAGGCAGGGATTTGCCTAAGCACTTCCAAATTCCTCTCCAAACCATTTTAAAACAATGCTCCAAAACAAATTCTGCAGCAGCAGATCCCATAAAAGGACAGAGTGAATCAGATTTTCTAATCCAAGACAGAAAACGATCTGTTGTACTAGAGTAAGAGATGAACCCAGTCAAGGGGTGGCTAGGTAGGTGGCCTAGTGGATAAAGCACTGTCCTTGGAGTCAGGAGTACCTGGGTTCAAATCCGATCTCAGACACTTAATAATCACCTAGCTGTGTGGCCTTGGGCAAGCCACTTAACCCCATTTACCTTGCAAAAACCTAAAGAGAGAGAGAGAGAGAGAGAGAGAGAGAGAGATATGAACCCAGTCAAGCACAAACCACCCCAAGAAACCTTAGGGGCAATTGAATTAGCAGCAATAGCTTCCCAAGTTCTCAATCCACAGAAAGTAAACAGAGGTTGGAACACTGGTCAGAAGGGGATGATATTGGTCCTTCTAGTGCTTGACTATGTTGCATTGTACATATATGAATCTGAGTCACAGTCCTGAATCAAAGTTCCAGGGTGAAGAAGAGCACTAACACATTACAGCCTGCAGCTGTAAAAGAATAGGGCTCTCTGGTCACAGTAGTTACCATATGAAAAATCAGTGGTTGTGCTAGTTTACAGACCAGAGCACAAAAAACAGCTCTTTGGATTGTGCTACCTTGGAACAATTGAAAACTTACAGAAGCCCAGAAATATCTCTGAAAAAAAGTTGTACCAAAAATACTTGAAGCTTGGGACAGAACCACGTCAGTTCCAGAAGCAAAACCCAACTTTAACTTGAATTTAAAAGTCAAGAAATAAACTGGAAAGATGAGCAAAAACACAAAAAAAACCTGAATATGGAGAATTACTATTGTGACAGAAGCAATCAAAACACAAACTTAGGAGAAGATAACAAGGTCAAAAGTGCTATATCCAAAGTTTGAAAACAAATGAATTGGTTTGAAGCTCCAAAAGAATTCCTGGAAGAGTCCAAAAAGGATTTTTAAAAAACAAAGGAGGGGCTGCTTAGGTGTCACAATGGATAGGGCACCAACCCTGGAGTCAGGAGGACTTGAGTTCAAATCCAGCCTCACACACTTAATAATTGCCTAGCTATGTAACCTGGGGCAAATCACTTAGCCCCATTACCTTACAAAAACAAAAACAAAAAGAAATCAAATAAAAGTAAAGGAAAATGTGGGAAAAGAAAGGGTGATGCAAGAAAAATCACGGAAAACGAAGTCAACAGCTTGGTAAAGGAGGCACAAAAAATAGTGAAAAAAAATAGCACCTTAAAAAGTAGAATAGGTTATATAATAAAAGAAGCACAAAAATCCACATTTTTTGTGGAGAGAATTCCTTAAAGAAAGAATTGGGCAAATTTTCGGAAAAAGAGGCACAAAAGCTCATTGAAGAAAATAATTCCTTAAAAATGAGAATTGGGTAAGTACAAGCTAATGACTCCTTCAGATAACAAGAAACAAAACAAATCTGAAATGAATTTTAAAAAATAGAAGGAAATGTGAAATATCTCATTGGAAAATCAATTGACCTGAAAAATAAATCCAGAAAAGATCATCTAAGTATTCTTGAACTACTACAAAACCAGGATCAAGAAAAGTCTATTGGGCAGCTAGGTGGCACAGTGGATAGAGCACCCGCCCTGGAGTCAGGAGTACCTGAGTTCAAATCTGCCATCAGACACTTAATAATTATCTAGCTGGGTGGCCTTGGGCAAGCCACTTAACCTCCCATTGCCTTGCAAAAAAAAAACTAAATAAAAATGTCTATCAAGAATCTATCAAAGTATCAAAGTGGTAGTGAAATGAAAATTGAAAGAATCCAGTGATCACTGTCTGAAAGTGATCCCCAAATAAAAATTCCCAGGAATAATAATGGAAAAATTCCAGAGCTTTCAGGTTAAGAAAAAATAATATAAGCAGTTAGAAAAAAACAATTCAAATATCATGGGGTCAATAACTCAAGATATAGTAGTTTCTTTTTTATACTTTATTTTCATTCATATACGCACATGCATATTTACAAGTTCCAAAATTTCCTTCTAACCTCCCTTGCCACCACCTTCCCCTTAAAAGGAACAATCAGGTTAGCATTTTATATACAAATTTGGTTTAACGTGTTTACAAATGAGTAGTTTTAGACATGAGGAATTAGGATTAGGGGGAAAAGATACATACGAAATAATTTTTATAAAGTGCTCATTAGATTTAGAATGATTTTTTTTTATTTGCAATGTTTTGTTTTGTTTTGTTTTCCTTCCTCTGGATGGGGATCCTATAGTCCATACCCAGTCCAATATAGTTGTTCTAGTCTCTGGACTGTGGAGAGGAGCTGCTTCCATCAAGGTTGTTCATCGCATTATGTTCTTATTGATCTCTTGGTTCTACTCCCTTCACTTGGCATCAGATCCCATAGGTTGATGTAACAGTTTCTATATTAAAGGATTATTGAACTTGGAATATCGTATTCCACAGGGTAAAGGAGCTAGAATTACAATCATGAATCACCTACCCAGCAAAACTGAGTACATTCCTTCAGGAGAAAAAAATGACATAAAAAAATAGAAAACTTTCAAGCATTCCTAATGAAAAGTCCAAACTTGCTCACTTGAAGGGGGGGGGGTAGGATGAAGGGAAATATGTAATTAATAATCATAAATTTAAAAAATTATTGGAAGTTTCTTTGATAAAAGCCTCATTTCTCACATATATAGAAACTGAGTCAAATTTATGAGTATGTCTTTTCCCAATTGATAAACTGTTAAATGATATGAACAGACAACTTTCAGATGAAGTAATCAAATTTAGCTTAGGTCTATAGACCTAGAAAAATACTCTAAATCACTGTTAATCAGAGAAATGCCAACTAATACAAGTCTAAGGCAACACTTCATACTTACTAGATTGGCAAATATGACAGAAAACATTGGTAAGTGTTGGAGGGTAAATTTGAGATACTAATGAAGTGTTGATGGAGTTGTAAACTGAATATACTATTCTGGAGAATAATTTGGATCTATGATAAAAGGGCTGTAAAACTATGCATGTATTTTGACCAAGCAAATACTAGATCTATATTTCAAAGAGAAAAAAATAACAAAAAGGACCTATAAATAAAAAGTATTTATAATAACTCTTTTCTGGTGACAAAGAACTATTGCGTGATAAATGACTGAACAAGTTAAGGTATGTGATTGTGATGAAATATAATTATGTAACAGGAAATAATGGGCAAGGTAATCTCTTAAAGACCTGGAAAGACATTATAAATTGATTCAAAATGAAATGAGCATAAGTAGGAGAACATTGTACAAAGTGATAACAATATTGTGTGATGATTAGCAGTGAATGACAGCTATTCTCAGCAATATGATGATCCAGTTCAATTCCTAAGGCCTTAAAAAATGCTGTCTACCTCCACATGGAGAACAGATGAAGTCTGAACAGAGATTGAAGTATCTTTTTCCTAAAACTTTATTTTTTCTTTTCTTTTTCACAATGTGACTAATATAGAAATGTTTTGCATGACCCCTCATGTATAAATTGCTTGCCTTGTTAAGAAGGCAAGAGGATATTGAAGAAGGAAGGAAGAAGATTTGGAATTCAAAATTTTTAAAATGTTAAACATTGTTTTTACATATAATTAGGAAAATAAAATATTAATTTTTAAAAAAATTTTTGAAATGTAAAAAAAAAGAATACCTCCAAGGAATATTCAGTCCAGTTCTCTCTCTTTTTCCTTTGCTCCCTTCTCTCAATTCCTGGGACACAGAGAGAAAAGCTAAAAGAAGGAATTCAGGTTTGGAAGTTTTTGAGATTGGCTCAGAATCAATGGCAAAAAGGGAAGCATTGAGGTTTGGGAATGCAATACACCCAATGTAGTCTTGCAGTTTTTGGATTTGATTTCCAGTTGTTGTTATGAAATTCCCTATGCCTTCGTTCTATCTTTGCTCTAAATCTCTAATTACCAACACTCTCCTGGGTTTTCCTAATGTGTCCTAGAACATCCAACTCTGGCTGTATCTTTTTTAATCTATATTCATCAGGGAGAAAATCTTCTTTCTCTGTTTTAACTCTTCCTGGTTTAGGGATCAGCACCATATTAGTGTCATAGAAAGAGTTAGGCAGAGTTCCATCTTCCCCTATTTTTCCAAAGAGTTTATATAGAATTGGAAGCAATTGTTCCTTAAATGTTCAGTAGAATTAACTTGTGAATCCATCTGGACCTGGAGATTTTTTCTTAGGGAGTTCAATAACGACTTGTTGAATTTCTTTTTCTGTGATAGTTATTTAGGTATTTAATTTACTCTTCATTTAACCTGGTCAACTTATTTTTTTGTAAATATTCATCCATTTCACTAAGATTGTCAAATTTGTTGATAGAGTTGGGCAAAATGCTTCTGAATTATTACTTTAATTTCCTCCTCATTGGTAGTGAACTCACCTTTTTCATTTATGATACTAGCAATTTGGTTTTCTTATTTCTTTTTTTAATCAAATTGACCAGAGGTTTATCAATTTTATTGTTTTTTTATAACAATAATTTTCTTGCTTTCAATTTTATTAATTTCTCCTTTAATTTTTAGAATTTCTAATGTGCTATTTAAATGGGGGTTTTAAATTTTTTCTTTCTCTAATTTATTTTAGTTGCATATTTAGTACATTGATTTCCTCTTTTTCTAATTTATTCATGTAAGCATTTAAAGATATAATATATAAGATATATATAAGATATAATATATCCCCTGACAACCACCTTCAATTGGTATGTTGTTTCATTATTGTCATTATCTAGGATGTAATAATTAATTCTTTCTATAATTTGTTGCTTGATCCAATCATTCTTTAAAATGAGGTTATTTAGTTTCCAATTAGTTCTGGGCCTATATCTCTGTGGCCCAAGATTGCATATGATTTCTATTGCATTATGATCTTAGAAAGATGTATTCACTATTTCTGTCTTTCTGCAATTGATCATTAGGTTTTTATGCCCTAGTACATGGCCAATTTTTGTGTAAGTGCCATGTACTGCAGAAAAAAAAATGTATATTCCTTTCTATCCCCATTTAATTTCCTCCATAAGTGTATCATATCTGGGTTTTCTAACCTAGTGATGGACACTCCTTGATTAGATTTATCTAAATCTGAGAATGGGAGGTTGAGGTCTCTCACTGGTATGGTTTTGCTGTCTATGTCTTCCTGTAGCTCTTTCAACTTCTCCTCTAATAATTTGGATGCTATACCATTGGGTGCATACATATTTAATATTGAAATTACTTTATTATCTATGGTATCTTTTAGGAGGATACAGTTTCCTTCCTTATCTCTTTTAATGCTACCTATTTTTGCAGCTGCTTTATCTGAGATAAGGATTGCTACCCCTGCTTTTTTCACTTCAACTGAAGCAAAATATATTTTGTTCCAACCTTTTACCTTTACTCTATATGTATCTCTCTGCTTCAAATGAGTTTCTTGTAAGCAGCAAAATGTAGGATTCTGATTTTTTTATACAGTTTACTATTCACTTGTATTTTAAGGGAAAGTTCATCCCATTCACATTCAAAGTTATAATCATTAACTCTTTATTGCCCTCCATACTATCTTCCTTCTGTTTGTATTTTTCCCTTTTTTTCCCCTTTATCCATATTCCCCAGTGATATCTATATCCTACCACCTTCAGTGTGTTTTTCCTCCTATATCAACCCCCACCCCTTTCTTTCCCCTTTCCCTTTCCCCCTTCTTCCCTTTCTTCTGCTAGTTCCCCCTTTTCTCCTCCTCCCCATCCTCCCCCTCCCATTTTTCCCTTTGATTACTTGAAAGGTAAGATAAATTTCTTAACTTAACTGAGTGTATATAAGTTAACTTTAAGCCAAGTCTGATGAGATGAAGATTTAGGTGGTTTTTACCTTCTCCCTTCTTCCCCTCTATTGCAATAGATCTTTTGTATTGCTTGATGTAATGAGATTTAGTCCATTCAATCTCCTCCATAATCTCATCTACTTACTATCCCCCTTTTAAAGGAAGTATTGTTTTTTAATCATTCTGTCTGAGTCACAGAAAAGTTGTGGGTATCTATCACTTCTGGCTAAGTAGATTCTCTCTAACAGTTCTCAAGAGTTATTAGAGTCTTTCTCTCAGGTAGAGATTTAGTCAGTTTCATTTTATTGGATAGCAGGTTTTTTCCTTTACCCTTTTTTTAAACTTTTTAATGTGTCCCTTGAGCCTCCTGTTTGATGTCCAAATTTTCTGTCTAGCTCTTATCTTTTCATCAGGAAATGTTGGAAATCTCTCATTTTTTAAAATGTCCATCTTTTCTCCTGGAAGAGAAGGCTCAGCTTTGCTGGATAGTGAATTATTGGCTGCATTCCAAGTTCCCTTGCTCTTTGGAATATCTCATTCCAGGCTCTTCCTTAATGTCGATGTGGCCAAGTCCTGTGTAATCCTTACTGTGGCTTCTTGGTATTTAAATTGTTTCTTTTTGACTGCTTGCAGGATTTTCTATTTTATTTGATAGTTCTGGAATTTGGCCACAACATTCCTTGGTCTTTACAATTTAAGATCTCTTTCCAGAGAGGACCAATGTATTCTTTCAATAACTATTTTGCCCTCTCGTTCCATGATATCAGGGCAATTTTCCATCACTAAATCCTGTGATATTATGTCCAGGCTTTTTTTGTTCCTCTTCAATGTTTTCAGGAAGGCCTAAAATTCTCAGATTGTCCCTTCTTGATATATTCTCAAAGTCATTAGCTCTTCTGATGAGGTATTTTACAAATTCTTCTATTTTTTTCAATCTTTTGGTTTTGTTTAACAGCATCTTGTTGTCTCATGAAATCATTAGTTTACACTGATTCTATTCCTTTTTTTAGAGAAGAATTTCTTCATTTACCTTTTGCAACTCTCTTTCCAATTGGTCAATTCTATTTTTGAAGGAATTTTCCATTTGCCCAAGTGTAGTTTTGAGAGAATCATTTTCTTTATGCATTTGCCCAGTTGAGGATTTGTGAGAATTATTTTATTTTTGCATTTGCTCATTTGAAGATATGAGTTATTCTCATTTTGTATTTGTCCAATTGTATTTTCCAAAGATTTGTTTTCTTGTTGCAAAGTGTTAACTTTCTTGAGTTTCTTTTCCCAATTTTTCCAACTGATTTATAAACTCCTTCCTGATTTCTTCAAGGAAGTCTTTCTGGGCTGCAGACCATTTCATATTCTCCTCAGGAGTTCTAGATCTCTCTGGGTTAGAATTTCTCCATGGGCTCCCCACTTCTTCATTTTTCTTGGGTCTTGTGTTGTTGGGGGTGGTGCTGACTCTCAGAGGTTTGCTTTTGAAGATCCTAGAAGCTTTGTTTACTAGGTTTAGTAATTCCAAGGGCCAGCCAGTAAGTAGCTGGAGTGCATTCCCTGGAGTGTTTAAGGCCCTCAGCAGTAGGGTCTGAGTTGACCTTGAACAATGTGCTGAGCCCTGGAAGAAGGAATTAATCATTCTTTCTATTGAGTGAACTCTGTTGCCCACACTTGAGCCTGAGGGGTTGGGGCATTGTTTATTGTTTGTTCTGGGAAAAGGGCTCTGCTGGAAGTATGGAGCTCAGGTCCCCAGCCCAGCTGGTTGTTCTCCAGGCATACTCTGAAACTCTCTGTGCTGGAACTCATTTTCCAGTAGCTCCTCAACCCCCACCCCCACACCCCCAACAACGATTCAGTGGCTAAAGTTGAATCTCGCACCCACATCTCAACAAAGTCTCTGCAACTGAGGCTAGTCCTCTGGTCTCTCCCAGTTGCTGTTCTTCCACTGACCCTCCACTCTCGTCTTCTGGTCCCCTGAGGCAGACTTTGCTTCTCTTTCTGGGTTTTGCCAATTGAATTTCTGTTAAGAGGTTTCTTTCATGTTATTTTTGAGGGGAAAGAGGAGCACTTAATAGAGTGCCTGTCTTCTCTTCCTGCCATCTTTTGTGGATAGCTTTTTCCAATCGTGAATCTTTTAAAATTACCTTGAATCATTGTTTTGCTGAAAAGAACTATCATAGAATATTCTATTATTTTGTACAATGTTCTCCTAACTGCTCACTTCATTCAGCATCAGTTTCTAAAACCTGCCTGTTCTTCATTTCTTATAGCACAATAGTATTCCACTCCATTCACATATCACAATGTATTTAGTCATTCCCCAATTAATGAACATCCCCTCAATTTCTTTGCCACTGCAAAAAGAACTATAAATATTTTTAATATGTTTTTCCTTTTCCCTTTTTTGTGATCTCTTTGGGATACAGACCTAGCAGTGTTATTACTGGATCAAAAGGTGTGAATAGTTTTATAGCCCTTTGGGCAAAGTTCCAAATTGCTCTCCAGAATGGTTGGACCAGTTTACAACTTGGTGCTCCAGTTTTTCCACATCTTCTCCAATAATTATCATTTTCCTTTTCTGCCATATTAGCTTTTCTGCCATATTAGCTTTTCTGCCATATTAGCTTATCTGAAGTGGTACCTCAGAATTGTTTTAATTTGCATTTCTCTCATTAACAATGATTTAGAACATTTTTCCATATAACTATGGATAGCTTTAATTTCTCTATGTGAAACTGCCTGTTCATATCTTTAACCATTTATCAATTGAATTTTTCTGTCTTCTACATTTAATTGTGTGGGTTTTGTACCAAATTTTTTGTAATTGTCATAAGCCTCTAATAAAAAAGTATAATCCTTTTTTTCCCATTCACTTTTCTCCAGAGATCTATCACATCTAGCTCTTTTTTAAGTCATCTTCATAATGTTTTATTCACAGCATTCTTCATACAAAATAAACAATACTGATATTTATTTCACTGCAACATTCTATTGGTGAAGCACAAGTTTACATTAATTAAAATAAATAAAAACAATTATTGACTTTTTAAATTTATACACACATCGTTGACAAATAGCATCACAATAATTAGTTTTAAAAAATTAAAACCATCAATATGAAAGCTAAGACTTATGATTTTATTCTAATTGTTTCCTTTTGTGTATAATTGAGAGATTAGAAATTATATTCAAATATCTCAAAAAGAAAAGCAAATTCACTTTATATCTAGGAAGGAAAATAAAAGCTGCTTGCAAGGTTACCTAAATCAAACTGCTGTCACTGATCTATGGTATTTATAGTAAAAAAATGTTAAAAAACTACTAACACATACCTTTTTTATCATTTAAATATTTTTATTTGTTTTTTGCAACAACATGCAATGATAGTTTTTTACAATCAATTTTTTTCTAGGTTTTTGAAAGGCAGTGGGGTTAAGTAGCTTGTCCCAGGCCACACAACTAGGTAATTATTAAGTGTCAGAGGCTGGATTTGAACCCAGGTACTCCTGACTCCAGGGCCAGTGCTATATCCACTCTGCCCACCTAGCTGCCCCAACAATCAATGTTTTTTGCAGAGTTTTGAGTTTTACATTTTTCTCCCTTCTCTCTTCCCCTGAAAGGGGAAGCAGTCTAATATAGGCTCCACATGTGTAATTATGCTAGACATAGATCCATATTAATCATGCTGTAGAAGAAGAATCAAATCCAAAAAGAAAGCAATAGAGAGAAAAAGTGGCATAAAACATAAGACAACTTTTAAAAATTGAAAACAGTAAACTTTGGTTTTCATTTAAACTCCACATTTCCCTCTCTGAATATGGATGGTATTTTCTATCACAAGTATTTTAGAATTGTCTTTGATTATTGTACTGCTGAAATGACTAAGTCCAACATAGTTGATCATCACCCAATGTTGTTGTTAATGTGCTAATGTTCTGATTCTGCTCATTTCACTTAGCTTTAGTTCATACAAGTCTTTCCAGGCTTTTCTGAAGTCCTGTCCCTCATGATTTCTTATAGAACAGTAGTGTTCTATCACATTCATATGCAGTAATTTATTCAACCATTGCCCAATTGATAGACTTCCCCTCAGTTTCCAATTCTTTGCCACCATGAGAAGAGCTCCTATGAATATTTTTGTACAAGTGGGTTTTTTTACTTTTTTGTGATCTCTTTGGGTCACAAACCTAATAGTAGTATTACTGCATCAAAGGGTATGCACAGTTTTATTGCCCTTTGAATCTAATTCCAAACTGCGCTTCAGAAAGGTTCAATTGGGTGGCTAGGTGGCATAGTGGATAAAGCACTGGCCCTGGAGTCAGGAATACCTGGGTTCAAATCCTGTCTCAGACACTTAATAATTACCTAGCTGTGTGGCCTTGGGCAAGCCACTTAACCCTGTTTGCCTTGCAAAAACCTAAAAAAATAAAAAATAAAAAAAGAAAGGTTCAATCAGTTCAAAACTCCACCACCAATACATTAGTGGCCCAATTTTCCACATCCAATCCAACACTGATTATTTTCCTTTCTAGTCATATTGACCAACCTGAAAAGTATGAAGTAGTAACTTGGAGTTGTTTCAATTTGCAGTTCCCCAATCAATAATGATTTAGAACAATTTTTCATATGACTATAGATAGTTTTAATTTCTTCATCTGAGAATTGCCTTTCCATATTCTTTAACCATTGATCAATTGAGAAATGACTTTTTTCCCCTTATATATTTGATCCATTTCTCTATATATTTCAGAAATGAATCCTTTGGTTGAAACACTAGTTGTAAAAATTATTTCCCAATTTAATCCATTCCTTTTAATCTTGCATTGGTTTTGTTTGTGCAAAGACATTTCAAACTAATGCAATCAAAATTATTCATTTTGATAATATTCTCTATCTCTTCTTTGGTAAAAAACTGCTCCTCTTTCCATGGATATGACAGATAAATTCTTCTTTGTTTTCCTTATTGACTTATGATAACACCTTTTATGTCTAAATCCTACTTCCATTTTGAAATTACCTTGGCAAAGAGTGTGAGATGTTTGTGTTTGCAAAGTTTCTGCCATACATCTTCCAGGTTTCCCCATGGTTTTTTTTATCTAAGAATGAGTTCCCAGAAGCTAGAATCTTTGGGTTTATCAAACAATAAATTACTATGGTCAATTATTGCTGTTTCTTTGCACCTAGTCTATCCCACTGATCCACCACTCTATTTCCTCCACCAGTACAAACAGTTTTGATGATTAATGCTTTATAATATAATTTTAGAAGTGGTATGACTAGGCCTCCTTCATTTGTATTTTTTATTAATTCCCTTGATATTCTTGATCTTTTGTTCTTCCATATGAAGTAGTAACTTGGAGTTGTTTCAATTTAATTACTATTTTTTCTAAATCAATAGAGAATTTTTTTAGAAGTTTGATTAGTTATGGCACTGTATAAGAAATTTAATTTATGTGAAATTGTCATTTTTATTAAATTAGCTCAACTGACCCATGAGTAATTGAGTATTTTATTGCTGTTTCCATATAATTTTTGAGTCTGCCTTGGTAGATAGGCTCACAAATATTTTATGTTGTATACCACTACTTTCAATGGAATTTCTCTGTCTCTTGCTGCTGTGTGTGTTGCTAGCAATATATAGAAATGCTGTTGATTTTTGTGGGTTTATTTTAATTCCTGCAACTTTGCTAAAGTTGTTAATTGTTTCAAGTAGGTTTTGGGGAGCTGTGATTTTTGCAAGGCAGTGTGGTTAAGTGACTTGCTCAAGGTCTCACTTCTAGATAATTATTAAGTGTCTGAGGTCAGATTTGAACTCATGTCCTGTTGATTTTGAGGGCTTATACTCTATCTACTATGGCACCTAACTACCCCTCAAGTAGTTTTTTAGATGATTTTCTATCATCTGCAAAGAGTAAAAATTTTGTTTCTTCATTACCTATTCAAATATCTTCAATTTCTTTTTTTCTCTTGTTGCTAAAGTTAACATTTGTAATACAACATTAAATAGTAATGGTGATAACAGACATCCTTGTTTCATCCCTGATCTTATTGAGAATGCTTCTAAGCTATCCCCATTACACATAAGGTTTGTTGATAGTTTTAGGTAGATAATATTATTGTGTTAAGGAATACTTCCATTTATTCCTATCCTCTCTAGTGTTTTTAATGTGAATGAATGCTTTATTTTTCAGCATCTATTGAAATAATCATGTGATTTCTGTTAGGTTTTTTTTTTCCCCTTGATATGGTTAATTATGCTCATTGTTTTCTTAATATTGAAACCCTGCATTCCTGGTATAAATCCTACTTGATCACAGCTGTATTAACCTACTGATAACTTGCTGTAATCACTTTGCTAATATTCTATTTAGGGTTTTTTTTTTTTAGGTTTTTTTTTTGCAAGGCAAATGGGGTTAAGTGGCTTGCCCAAGGCCACACAGCCAGGTAATTATTAAGTGTCTGAGACAGGATTTGAACCCAGGTACTCCTGACTCCAGGGCCGGTGCTTTATCCCCTGTGCCACCTAGCCACCCCACTAATATTCTGTTAAAAATTTTTGCATCCATATTCATTAAGGAAACTGGTCTATAATTTTCTTTCTCTGTTTTGACTCTTCCTAGTTTTGGTAGGAATACCATATTGTTGTCATGGAAAGAATTTGGCAGAACTCCTTCTTTACCTATTTTTTTCTAATAGTTTAATATAGAACTGGAACTGATTGTTCCTTGAATGTTAGGTAGAATTCACTTGTGAATTCATCTGGTCCTGGAGATTTTTTCTTAAGGAGTTCTTTGATGTCTTGTTCAATTTCTTTTTCTAAGATATGATTATTTAAGTATTTAATTTACTCTTCTTTTAACCTGGGTATTTTATATTTTGTAAATATTTACCCAGTTTACTTAGATTGGCAAATTTATTGGCATACAGTTGGGCAAAATAGCTCTGAATTATTTCTTTAATTTTCTCTTCATTGGTGGTGAATTCACCTTTTTCATTTTTGATAGTGGTAATCTCTTTTATTTCTTTTTTAATCAAATTAACCAAAGATTTACCTATTTTTTCACAAAAGCAGCTCTTAGTTTTATTAGTTCAATAGTTTTCTTATTATTAGTTCAATAGTTTTCTTATTCTTGATCTTATTAATTTCTCCTTTGATTTTCAGAATTTTTAATTTGGTATTTAATTGAGACATTTAATTCATTCTTTCTCTAGTCTTTTTAGTTGCATGCCCCAATAACTGGAATCCTCTTGCTCTGTTTTATTCATGTATGCATTTAGAGATATAACATTTCCCTTAAAAATACTTTGGCTATATCTAAAAAATTTTGGTAAGTGGTTTCTTTATGTGGAAGAAATTAAAATTATTAATTCTTTCTATGATTTGTTTGATTCACTCATTCTTTAAAATTAGGTTATTTAGTTTCCAATTAGTTTTAGTTCTATCTCTCCATGGCTCTTTACCACACATAATTTCTATTGTATCATGGTCTAAAAAGAATCATTCAATATTTTTGTTTTTCTGTATTTGATTATGAGGTTTTTATGCCCTAATGCATGGTAAATTTTTGTGTAGGTGCTATATACATTAGAACAAAAGGGTGTATTCCTTGCTATGCCCATTCAATTTTTTCCAGAGGTCTATTTTACCTAACTTTTCTAATATTTTCTAATTTAATAACTTTTCTAATCATCTCCTTAACTTCCTTCTTGTTTATTTTATAGGTAAATTTATCTAATTCTGAAAGAGGGAGGTTGAGGTACCTCACCAGTATAGTTTTGCTTTCTATGTCTTTGTATAACTCATTTAGCTTCTCCTCTAAGAATCTGGATGCTATCTCACTTGGTGCATCCACGTTTGGTATTGAAATTACTTCCATTGTTTATGATACCTTTTAGAAAGTATCCCTTTTAAAGAGTTCTATTTTTGCAAATTCTTTGTCTGAGATATGGATTACTTCCTGTTTTTTTTTCACTTCAACTAAGTTACAATATATTATTCTCCAGTCTTTTACCTTTACTCTGTTTCAAATATGCATCTTTCTGATTCAAATGTGTTTCTTGTAAGCAACATATTGTAGGATTCTTCTTTTTTTTTTTTGTAAGGCAAATGGGTTTAAGTGGCTTGCCCATCTTTTTAATCCTGCTATTCACTTCTGTTTTACATGAGAGTTCATCCCATTCACATTCAAAGTTGTGATTGCTAACTCATATTACTACTTATTATCCTCCATGCTAATTCCCCTGCATTTGCACTTTTTCCCCTCCCCTCCCTTCAGCTGATTTCTCTTCATTAGTTTTGCTTCTGAATATACCTCCCTCAATCTGTCCCCCCCCTTTTATCAGCCCTCTTTCTTTTCTTACCTCTTTCCCTTCTATTAGTTCCTTCTTCTCTTCTCCCCTAATATTTATATGATAAGATAAATTTCAAAATCCAACTGTGTGTATTCCTTCTTTAAACCAAATATTATGAGAGTAAAATTCAAGGAGTTCTCACATTCTCCCTTCTTTCCCTCTGCTGAAATAGATCTTTTGTGCCTCTTCATGTGACATAATTTACCCATTCTACCTCCCCTTTCCTCCAGTCTCATTACTACCCCCCCCTTTCTAATATCTTAATTGTTTTTAAATCAAAATCAACCCTATATCTATCTATCTACATATATATATATCTCCAATAGAGGTAGGATTCTCAAGAGTTTTGAGAATTTTCCTCCCAGGTAGGGATGTAACCAGTTTAATTTTATTGAATCACAGTTTTTTTTTTTATCCTTTTATCCTCTTTACCTTTTCATGTATCTCTTAAGCCTCTTGTTTGAAGATCAGACTTTTCTGTTCAGCTCTATTCTTTTCATCAAGAAAGTTTGGAATTTCATTTATTTCATTAACTGTTCATCTTTTCCCTGAAAAAACATGCTCAGTTTTGTTGGGTAATTGATTCTTGGTTGCAGTCCAAGCTCCCTTAACCTCCAGATCCACATCCTTTAACCCTTTAATGTTGATGCAGCTAGGTCTTGTGTAATCTTGACTGTGCTCCTTGGTATTCTTTTTTGTTCACAGGATTTCCTCCTTGATCTGATATTTCTGAAGTTTGGCTATAATATTCCTTCATGTTTTAATATTGGGATCCCCTTCAGGTGAATGACAGATTCTTTCAATGACTATTTTGCCCTTTGCCTGCAGGATGTCAGACATTTCTTCTGGATGATTTCTTGAAGAATGGAGTCCAGGTTCTTTTTTTGATCATAGATTTCAGATAGTCCAATTATTTTTATATTATCTCTTCTGGATCTATTTTCCAGGTCAATTGTTTTAAAAATGAGATATTTTACATTTCCTTTTATTTTTTTCATTTTTAAATTTTGTTTAACAGATTCTTGATTTCTCATGAATTCATTAGTTTCCATTAGTCTTATTCTATTCCTCAGGGAGGTATTTTCTTCATTTAGCTTTTGCATCTCCTTTTCCATTAGATCAATTTAATTTTTAATTCTGTTATCTTTTTTTCTAATTGCCCATCTTTTTTTTTTAAAAGATTTGTTTTCTTCTGTCAATTTTTGTTGCTAAATGTTCATTTTTCTCCTGCATTTCTTTCTCTTTCCAGGATAAAAGGAAATTTTCATTCCATTTGATTTTTATTATCCTTTCTGAACTCTTCTAAGAAGTCTTTCTGGATTGTAAACCAATTCATTTTCTCCTCCATAGGTTCAGATATAGCACCACTTCTCCTTTTTCTGAGCTTGTGTTATGCCCATCCTTATCCAAGGCAACTTTCAATGGATCCTGGTTTTCTCTGACCCTTCTTCATTTTGAATTTTGTTACCTATCCAAGATTCTTGTGTTAAATGAGGAGCTTGCTTGCACACTTTTGGTGATGAGAGTCCTATAATCTTGCTAACTGTGTTGGGATATTGATGTAGAAACTCCTGGGGGTTGCTGAGTGTACTAACTGTTAAGGAACACTTGAGATTCTCTCTGTCTCTGAACTGTCATTTGCTGGGGTTGTTAGCCACTCACTCTCTACAATAGAAACACTTGGGACTATCTCTAGGTTGTCCACAAGCATCTCAGTCTCTGGGCTAGGTGGGCCAGACTACGAATATCAGAGACTCTCTCACAACACAGGGAAGTCAGCCAACCACTTCCTTCTTTGGGAAGGTGGGGAACATCTGGGGCTGTATCTGAACTATTTGTACAGGAATGCCAGGGGTTCTCTGCTTCTGGATTGGCCATTAGAGCTGTGACTGTCTCTGGCATGATTAACCAGGATTCTAGGTCCTCCTTCCAACTAGGAATGCATCTGGCCATCTAGACCAGCCACACAGGTTGAATTTGAGTCCTTGGCACCAGACTGGAACTTTCCTAGTGCACTGAAGCCACCAACCACCAAATCCTAATCCCAAAGTCTGCACTAACATAGCCAAAAATTTCTGGTTAGTTCCCCTGCCTCACCTGTGTGATGGGCCTTTGTTCTCTTCCCTGGGCTTCCTCTAAGTTCTCCCATGACAGACATGAAAGATATGATCTTTGGTGTGTTCTGCCACTCCAAAATCTGTTAAAAGACTTGTATAATGTTGGTTCTGAGGGCAATTCAAGAGCACTTAACAGAAATCCAGGTTTCTCTCCCCCTATCTTGACTGAAAGTTTCATACCTTCTAAAACCAAAATCTGCTAAATTATTATTTTCATTGAATGTTATTTCTAAAAAAAAGAAATTATTTATAAACCACCTTGACAGCATATAATTTGATTCCCAAATGGAAATATATCCTGAGTACAAAAATAAGAGTAGCAATATGCCTTTTATGTATCTAATCTATATAAAGTTCTTTCTACCCATTAGTTTAACTATTAGATATGGGAAGCTTCATTGAAAAATATATGCAATTCATATAACTTGTGAATTTATTCATTAGCTTTCCTTACAATTAATTTTATAAAAATCCACTGTACCACTCATTTTCTTCATTTTGAATACTGATGAAATTTAGGAGAGATTTAGGCCCTTCTTTTAATCTTCTGAAATTTCATGTAATAATATGTCCCTTCCCTTCCAGTTGTTGCATAGGAAAACAAATACTTAAAATATTTTTTGAATATTTAAAACACAAAACTAAGTTTTGAACAAAAGCAATAAAAGTAATTCAGAGTCATACCTAATTAAATTATAATCTTATAACTTGTATAAGTTTATATTATAAACTTTAAGTTATAACTAAATTTTCAGTAAATGTTAAACTTGAGCCAGTTGTGGTAATATTTAAACAGATTCACTGTGAATGTCATGTCTATGATATATTATAAAGAAGAAAATTAATATTAGTTTAGCAGAGCAATATTAAATGCTAGTTGTAATATAAAATTGGTACTGAATGCCAATGAAATTTAAATGATCATAGCTGACATATATGCTAATATAATTTTAAAAACATAAGTAGTATAAAATAAGATTCAAATCACAATATGTATGAAGATATGAACAATTGAAAATATTCCTTGCAGTCTATTTCCAAAAGAAAGAAAAAAGACTTTTCTTGAACATGGTTTGAAGCTTTCTCTATACAGGACATAGTCAAAAAACTCTTTAGCAACCTACACAGTTTATAAAACTCTTAAAGTTTTGGGGTTTTTTTTTGCTAGACATTCTGATGTTAAACTGACAGCTCTAAATTAAAACTTTATAGACAATGGGTTTAAATAATATAGAACAAGTTAATGACAGTTTTTTAAATTGTTGTACATTCTCAATTCTTGTGTGTTTTGCATGAGAATAATGTGTCTTGTTTTTTTGAAAAGAATAAGATAATTTATAATGTACATATATTTCAATATCAGCCAGCGTTCACATCATCATCTTGATCTAGAATGATTAAACCAAGTCAAAATTAGAGTTATAATATTTAGGACATAACAGCTGGGAAAGGTAACTTTTATTTTAGAAAAAAGAGCAAATCAAGTACCTAGAAATTTAAATTTTCAAAATTATCTATTTACCATAATACATAATCTGATCTTAAAATCTCAAATGAGGACTACAACAGTGACCTAATTGCTTTGCTTTTTAACACAAAATATATAGTCTAGCAGCTAAAAACAAGCCAAATTTTGTTATTTCTAGGAAAAAAATAGGCTTGCTTGTTCATGGAGTTCTTCAGAAAAACCTAACAAAAAAGTTATAGCCACCTAATTCTGAAAATTTATCTATAATTTATTGCTTTGTAAGTTGCATTATCATTAATAAAACATTTAAAATGAAAAAAAGCACTGTTTTACAGCAAAATTGGCACCAATATCAAAGAAAAATGCAATATATATAATATGTAAATAAATGTTTGTATAAAAATAATTTTTAAAAAGTAATATAAAGTAATCTAAAAAAGTAATTTTTCTTTAGGTTTTTGAAAGGCAAATGGGGTTAAATGGCTTGCCCAAGGCCACACAGCTAGGTAATTATTAAGGGTCTGAGGCTGGATTTGAACTCAGGTACTCCTGACTCCAGGGCTGGTGCTCTACTCACTGCGCCACCTAACCACTACCTAAAAAGTAATTTTTTAAAAAATTTGGTGCAACATACCACAGAAAAGGATTTGAATACAAGTTCATAATTATATATATATATATATATATATATATATATATATACCTCAAAGAGGCAATTGGTGTCCAAATTATTCATTGTTATATTAGCAATGGATTTTTGTACATACTTAAAGGGCTACATGAATATAAATTTTAAAGAACAGATTAAAATATTATTTGGTTTAAAGAATTTTACTACAATAAATTTTCTGCTTCTATATGAGTTTTATAACCTTATGTAAAAATGCCATGGGTTATTTCTCATACTACATGTATTCCCCAAGAGGGGAAAAAATTAAAATATCCAAAATATATTAAGTTTATAGGACCATCAATGATCTTTTGAACATGAATGAAGTATTAGGAAATAAATAAACAACATCTTTTATTGTTTTATTTTTTGTACAATATTCTAAATTTACATTTGCCAGAAGCATGTCCTTGGTGCTACAAGGACTTAGTGCTACAAGAAATAAGAACTAAATTTAGCCTACTCCTCATCAAATTGGCCCCAGGTTTACTCAAAATAATGGAAGTCGCATGAATGTAATGATATTTCAATGATGCCATTTTTCATTATTTCTAAAATCATCCCAAGCTTGATTTAAGTAGCTTCACTTTAGAAAATAATTATATTTATATTTTTGTATTTGAATGGAAATTAATTTGCTCAAATATTACATGAAACATCTTTAAAACAATGTTGAAAAGCACTGAATTGTTCACAAATGTGAATTTCTCATTTCTAACTTTTCAACAATTCTATTCACCTGCTTAATATTTTTTTCTTACTTATTTTGTGGATAGATTTATCTAGTTCTCAGGGGGGAGGTTGAGATCCCCCATTCATATAATTTTTCAGTCTATCTCTTCCTGTAACTCACTTAACTTCCCCTCTAAGAATTTGGATGCTATATCACTTTATGTGTATATGTTTAATATTGATATTACTTCATTGTCTGCAATACCCTTTTTGGTAGGTTTTTTTTTGCAAGGCAATAGGGTTAAGTGGCTTGCCTAAGGCCACACAGCTAGGTAATTATTAAATGTCTGAGGCTGGATTTGAACTCAGGTACTCCTGACTCCAGGGCTGGTGCTCTATGCACTGTACCACCTAGACACCCCTTCTACAATACCTTTCAGAAAAATGTATTTTTACTTTCTTATTTTTTTAATTAATTCTATATTTGCTTTTGCTTTTTCTAAATTCAGGATTTCTGCCTCTGCTTTTTTTTTTTTTTTTGGTTTTTGCTTCAGTTGAACCATAATATATTTCACTCCAATCTTTTATCTTGAATTTATGTGTATCTTTCTTCTTCAAATGCATTTCTTATAAACAATAAATAGAAAGATTCTGGTTTTAATTTTGTTCTGCCATCCATTTCTATTGTATGGGTGCTTTCAACCCATTTACATCCACAGTTATGATTACTAACTGTGAATTTCCTTCCATCCTATTTTTCCCCCATTTATACTTTTCTCACTCCTTTCATTGTGTCATTCTTCCACTTCTGACACCACCTTCCTCAAACTGCCTGCCTCCTTTAATCAACTCTTCTCCCTTTTCTTTCCTTTCCTACTTCCCTATAGGATAAGTTAAATTTCTTTATCAAATTGTGTTTTGTTTTTCTCTCTTTGAGCTAAATCCACAAAGTAGGATTCAAATGTCACTCCCTCTCTTCTTTCCCTCTACAGGAATAGATATTTTGCATCTTTTGACATGATGTAATTTATCACATTCTGTCCTCCCCTGCCTCCCTTCCCAATACAATTGTTTTTTCACTCCCTAATTTTTTTAATATCATAACATCAAAGTCAACTTATACACACAGCTCCTTCTAACTGCTGCAGTAGAGGTACAATTTTCAAGAGTTAACAAATTTTATTTCATCTTGTAGGAATATAAACAATTTAACATTATTGAATAACATACTTTCTGTTTACCTTTTTTATGTTTCTCTTTAGTTTTGTATTTGAAGATTGAATTTCTGTTCAGCTCTGGTTTTTTCATCAAGAAAATTTGAAAGTCATCTATTTTATTAAATATCTGTCTTTTTTTACTAAAAGATCATGGATAATTTTGCCAGGTCATTGATTTGTGATTGTATCACCAATTTTTTTTGGTCTTCCAGAATATCATATTCCAAATTCTTTAATATGGAAGCTTTTAAGTTCTGTGTAATCCTGACTGTGGCTCCATGTATTTGAATTCTGTCTTTATGACTGCTTTCAGTATTTTCTCCTTAACCTGACAATTGTGGAATTTGGCTACAGATTTCCTTGAAGTTTTCATTTTTGTGATCTCTTTCAGGAGGTGATCAATGGATTCTTATAATTTTGATGTCATTGTCCTCTTCTGAGTTTCTATTTTGGTTTTCTTTGCCATCATCATAGTTTTCCATGGTCATGACTTTTTTTCCTGGTTTTTATTTTTTGCTCATTTTTTTAACCTGTTCTAACGTTGAGCTCTGCTTAGGAGATATTGTCTTAAACTTGTTGGGATAGGGGCCAGGGCCTTGGTCACTGCTTCTGGAACTCAGCTGATTGATGGCATACCCACTGCCCTGGGGAAGCCCAGCCTAGTTGCATCTGTTTTGCCAGGAATTTTGGCTGAAAGTTTGCCTTATGGACTGGGGCTAGAGGTCTCACAATGGGCTTGTTATAGCACTGGACTGGTGAATGAGGACTGAGGGGTCTTGGTTACTGATCTATAACTGTGGGCTAAGAGCCTTTTTTCTAGCTTTCTTGAACACTATCTACACTGGGCTGCCTTTCCCTTTTTCCCTGCCAATTGACTTCATCTCATCCCCATGACTTTCATTGTTTCATAGTATTCTCTAGCCCATGCTATGGCAGTCAGTGTTGATCCCACTATAGCAGAAAGTAAGAGAGCAATGAGAAAATTACAGTGACCTGTCTCAAGTTCATGATGTGTGCAGTCAGCTAAGTGTAATGATAATAATAATAATAATAATAATAATAATAATAATAATAATAAATGGAATGCTGTACTTTGATTCTGAGAGATCTGAATTCAACTCTTGCCTAAGACATTCATTATCTTTATAACTCTGGGTATGTTGAAGCCTCCATTTTCTCCTCTATCAAATGAATGAGGATAATAAAATACATTGGACTGTAAGGATCAAATGACAACACTTTTAATGTGCCTTAAAGCTAGTTATTATGACCCTGGGGTCATAATGCATTTCTGCCATGGTCCAGTGAATGATCTATAAGGTCAAAATGTGGTCTGCTCTAGAAGAATACCTCTCTAGTCTCCAGGTCATCAAGGAGACTCAAATGTGCCTTTAAATAATGGAATAAAGCCTTCAAAGAAATAAAGAAAAATTTAAAATCAGAAGAAATGGTGGCATTCTCACTTGTGGCAAAAGATTAGTGTTTATATAAGAGATGGAGGAAAAAAATCAGTGAATATTTGGTGCTAACAGAGAGAAAGTTCTTATCAAAGAGAAGAGAGCTGGATACTCTGATATGTAAATTACTACTTTTATTTGCTAGATCCCAGTGCACCATCCAGTGAGGATTCTTGTAAGGTCCGAAGCAATGAGTCAAGAAGTAGCAGTTGGTAATTCCCTAACAAAAGGCAGTGACACAGCTGTTCATTAATCAGATGATAAGAGAGAGACTCTTGAGCTTCACCCAAAAGGGATCTACTCTGGACTTCTGCTCTTGAGTAGTCATAGGTTTGGGGTTAGCTCCCACACTTTCCCTTCTAGCTTTCCAAGAAATTACCTGCTTGCCTAAGACCAAGTGCCTTCAGGGAACTGTAAATTCCCCATTTGGTTGGTTTGTCATGACAAAGTTAAAGTTTCCTTCTAAAGACAGTCTTTACTTACTGCTAGATTCACACTGATTTAGGAAAATTCAATGCTCTTTCTTAGCCTTAAACCTCAGACAAGGTGTTGTTCTATGCCTTCCACCTGACCACATCCATCCCTGCCTATTCTGGCTACAGTTTCCATCCTTGTTATGTGAGTACAAGGGTTCATGGGTAGTCTATTTTCCTGAGTTTTGAGTCATAAATCTTTGCCTTCCAATCGTCTTGTGTTCAGTGTGAACTTCCACTCTGTGGAGGATATGATCACAACATGGTACTAACAACAGGAATCTAGAGAGCATTGCATTTAGGGTCAACTATGTGTTACAGTAGATTGAGCATCAGCCTTGGAATCAAGGGAGCTTGAGTTCAAATCTGGCCTCAGCTACTTGACTTTATTAGCTTAGACTTGGGCAAGTCACTTAACCTTGATTATCTGGCATCCACGACCATTACCAGTCATCCTGAATTGTATCTGGTCACTGGACCCAGGTGATTCTGGAGGAGAAAGTGAGGCTGGTGGCTTAGCATAGCACCTCCTCACTCAAATCCAGTTCACATGCTTGTCAAGGCATCACCTCCCTGATGTCATGTTCTTCTCCAAGAACAAAGGATGAAAATCATTGCAGAACAATGATCAGTGGGATATCCTGAGCATTGAAGTAGCTACTGGACTTGGGTTCAGATATACCTGAGATCATATCCTACCACAGATGGCCATGAGGCCCTGGACAAATCAAATAGACTCTCTCAGGTTGCCTTTTCTCAAATACAAAATAGGGATAATAATTCCACTGATATCTCAGGATTACTGTGAAGATCACATGCAAGGTGTTGCACAAGCTGTTCTATATAAAGTGCTATTATTGTTTTTGTTGCCGTTACAGAGCTATGACCAAGAAATCAAAGACTTTCCAGTTACCAGAACTGGTTATCATCATTGGTGATGATTAAAGACATGGCCTTCTGAAGACTCAGGCAAATTACATCATCCATTAAGAATATGCTGTTTGTTCACATGTCCACAGGACTATAGATGAAATATTCTCTCTCCTGGCAGTGGGCAAAATGGTAAGATGAAGAATGAGACATATTTTTGGATATGACCAATGTAAGAATGTGTTTTGCAGGATTATATTCATTTACTATAAGTACTATCAATTTTTAAAAATTGTTCAACTGGGGGAAATGTAAGAGAGAGAGAGAGAGAGATAATGCATGTTTATAAAACTAATCCATTCATTAATTGTTAAGAAAGAATGTGACATTTGAGAATAAAATTTGATTAACTGCCAAGTAACACAACTTAAAATATTGTAATGGTCATCCTTTGACCAGAGAGAGAGAAAATGCATTTAACAAGGACTGATAAGAATGTATTTGTCAGGAGTCTTCCAAATTTAATCTAAAGGTCATTAAACTGAAATGGAAAAGAGAGGAAGAAAACTGCTTAAGTCTATTCACCAAGCTAGAGAAGTAACAGAATAAGATGATAGCAACAATAGAGAAATCAAAAATTTCACAGAATACAAAATTTAAGAAAGAAACCAGTAATAAAGCCAGTGGCCTTAGTTTCTTATAAATAAATGAACAAAAGTGGGTATGATAAATTGTGACATAAAAAGTTCAAGAGACATAGTTTATATATAATTATTCATATTAGCATATCATTAATAAAGGGGGTCAGCAACACTTTTAAATGCCAAAGACCCTTCATGAAATCACTTAATATTTATATTCCCTTGAAATAGTGAGTGTCCCTTAGGTTGGCAAACAACTCTGATTGGTTAGCAATTAATGAAAAGAATGAATATTAAAATGAAAGATGGGCCTATTTTAATGAAGAAGGTGACTTTGATCACTCTGTTCAAAGATAATGCCCAACCTCAACCCATATAGACAAAGGATCTACCTTTACTCTGATTTGGCTTAATGACAAACTGAAATTCACCTTAGATTAAATTCTTTGTAATGTTCTTTAGTTGGTTAGGGTAACAATTCCAAGATTTCATCTCATCATCCACCCTACCCTTCAGTGAACTAAGCTTTGACCTAATCTCCAAATGATGAAGGGAAAAAAATCCTGTATCTCTCTGATATTTTGGTAATTTAATATTCATTTATCTGAAAGCAAAATGAACTAATACCAACAGGGAAATCACTTAATTTTTGTGAGAGGAGAAATGCAGATGGGGAAAGGGCTTTAATCTATTGAAAAGAACCAGTCAAGTTAAATGGAGTAGAATGTATTTTTAAGAATTATTGCTGTTAGAAAATATAGGAATGAGAGAGTAAGGATTGTGGTAAAGAATATCTTGGCAAAGATTAATGATGTCAGAAAAAGGAAGAGATATTGTTATTGGAGTGTAAAGATAAATCATCTGAGCAAAATGAGTGAAAATTGCAGTGGACATGAGACTGGGGAGCATTTAGAAAAAGTAAACTCCCTCCAATTAGGAGCACCAAGTTCTCAGACATTGGAGCTAACATATGGGTCAGAAATAGAGGATGGAGCATGTCAAAAAAAATGGTAGGAATTCAAAAGAGAAAACAAAAATGTCCAGTAAATAGATAACAAGCTTTGTAATGAACATATTGAGATTGGGGCTATTCTGATTCAGTATACACCCTCATCCCCTTGGATAGTTTTTGGGAAATAGAGAACACCAAGGTGGTAATGGGGTACTTCCTTTTATAGCTTTTAATGATTCCTTATCCTAAGAAAGAAGGTGGCAGGGCTTGGGGGGTAGGAGAAATTTGAAAGTTTCACTGATGCTGAGAGGGTATGGAAATATATGATTATTTGTTCTGATATAGGATTACTTTCCAACTTTATACAGTTGTATTTTTATCTGAATTTCTAAAGATACTACATTGAATTTAGCACTAGGCTCATTTTCAAACTTGGATTATTGTGGTACAGTTGGGAATAAGACATTGAGTTTGTGGTGTGGTTTACATAAATCATGTTGCCCTATAGAACTCCCAGCACAACTCTGGGCAGGTCTAAAGTCCTACTGAGCCAGCCCTAGCAGTCAGCACTGGGAAGTCCTTTAAAAGGGTGTTATTCATGGAGTGAGAGAGGTGGAGATGGCAAGACCATCCCAGACTTTGAGCAACTTACCTGTAGCAGAAAAGTTCTCCTCCTCTCTCAAACCCCTGCTTTAAGACTATAGCCTGGTGAAAATTCTGGAGCATCAAAAGACAGATGTAAATGAGACTAGATAAGTAATGAAGTCTAAGCCCATTAATTTATAGGAGAAACTGACTTCCAAAATATTAAGAAACCTGTTCTAAGTCATGTAGGAGAAACAACAGCAGAGCCTGGATCAAACTCATTTTCTCTAACTCCAAGCCCATTGTTATAGGTGACAAAGTGATTAGAGTCTTGGTTTCAGTTCAGGACATGAATTCAAATCTTACCATAGATACTTAATAGCTCTGCAAAACCAGGCAAGTCACTTCTTTCTTAGCCTCAATTTCTTCTCTGTAAAAACAGTCCTTGTCTTTCAGGGTGGTTGAGAGGATCAAAAGTGATAATAAATGACAAATACTTTTCAAAATGTTCATTACCATTTCCCCCTGTTTCTCACATATTCTAAGTCCTGAGAAAAGTCCCCAGAATGCCAGAAATAAACTCAAGAATCTAGAGTGTAGATTTGGAAAATTCTATATCTGAAAAGCATTGATTCATGCACTCATTGAATCAATGACTATAACAAAACACATTCATTAAATGGTAGCTATACGCTGTGCTATATGCCATTGTGTTAAGCCCATAATGGATGATCAATAGATAGATATCCTCTTATTAATAGAAAAGTAGGCCCTCTGTGGTCAGGGATGTCCAGTAGATGGAATCAGGGGCAGAAGTGGAATCCAGGAGGCTGGTGAACAATTACACAGAATTTAAGGAGACAACACATGTGTTTGTTTGTGGCATATTAGTCCTGTGAGGCAAAAAAAAAAGTCATCCTGATTTCAATTAGTTGTGTTTATAAAGTTCCATTAATAGGGAGACTCTACCTTCATATGTCTTCCATATGTATAGGGCACGGTGGATGTTAGCAACATACTCTGAGGGCTCATTTTATAATGGGAAGGAGGTACCCTGACACGCCACTACATTTATCTTCCTTCTGTCAAAACAGATTGTATCTCACTGACTAAACACTAGTTGCTACATAATTTATTATATGCTCTCCTGTGCATAATAGATCACTGCAGCTTGTCATTCGGCATTAGTACACTGAGGAATGGGATGGTCCATACAAGGAAATCACATGCCAGGCGTGCATTTGCAATTGGAGTTTGGTACAATCCCCAGGGTGCCAGATGTCACATTTCTCAGCATGTGCTGTCCTCTGCCCGAGAACTGCAAGTAAATGTGCATCTCTAATGGGGTTATTAATACTTTATGAACCTAGAAACTTTAACAATGGAGTTATATGCAGTCAAGAATCTCTGTTAGAACTTTCACATAAAACATTGCTTTTTTATCCATGTTCTCCATCCATTTTTATCTAGTAGGGGACTGGCATATCGTGCCCTTTGGATGAAACATAATCAGTGAAATATGTACATATCTCACTCAATTTTATAGATCTTGGCTTTGGGACTTGATTATTAGTTAATGTATAGTTGGCAAAAAAGAAATAAAGAAATATAATTGCTTTGGAATTATTAACAAATGATTGATGATTGATTTTAGTGCCTTGAGGGATTAAAATTGTGTCTATATTAGCAATGTTAATGTCTCTTTTTGACATGGGTTTTATTATTGCAGGTTACAGATGATGCCTATATTAAGAGCTCCCTCTGGCAAAAATTCCAACCCTGCTTCAATTTTGCATCATAGAATAGACACGTCAAAAACAGCGTATACTTATAACAGTAGCAGTAATTGCAACCACAGTATTCTGGAGCCAGAAAAGATTTTAGAGATCATCAGAATCACTGGTTTCCCCTCAAAATTCAGTACAATCTGAAAGCCTCCTACATATAGCACTTCTTCCCTTAAACAGCTAGTATCTTCTCTCTTTCCCTCCTGCCTCTCTAGAATGATTGCTTGGCATTCATTTTGTATATTTTTTATACATACTTGTTTTACTTTTGATTATATACATATATATATGTATATATATGTATATGTGTGTGTATGTATATATACATATATATATATGTATATGGTCTACCTGTAGAGTTTAACTTCTTCAAAGATCTAGCAGTGGGGCTGGCACATAATAGGCAATTAATATTTGTTTTTTTATTCATTGTTCATTCAACCTATTCTTTTCCCAGTAGTTTCACAGATGGGGAAATCTATGAGACCTAAAGAATTAAAGTGATTAGGCCAAGGTCATGCATTTAGTTTGGTCTGATATGAACTAGTAGCCAAGCATTATTCAAGAATTTTTCAGAGCACTGGGATAACAACATGAAAACTTTCTATGTAAATTATATGCTTTCTTTTTTTGAAGAATTATTAATAAACTATAAATTCTTTTTTGTAAGACAATGGGATTAAGTGACTTACCCAAGGTTATAGAACTAAGTAAGTATTAAGTATCTGAGGTCAGATTTGAACTCAAGTCCTCCTGACTCTAGGGCTGGTACTCTATCCGCTGTTCCACCCAGTTGCCCCATTAATTTCTTTTTTTAAAAAAAGATCAATCAGTTGTTGATCAATAGAGGACCTTTTGCTATTGTTTGCTATTTCAATCATGTCTGACTTTATAATTCTATATGGGGCTCTCTTGACAGAGATGCTGGAATGGTTTTCCATTTCTTTCTCAAGTTCATCTTATAGATGAGGAAATTGAGGCAAAACAGGGTTAAATGACATGCTTAGAGGGGCGGCTAGGTGGCACCAGCCATGGAGTCAGGAGGACCTGAGTTCAAATCCGGTCTCAGACACTTAATAATTGCCTAGCTGTGTGGCCTTGGGCAAGCCACTTAACCCCATTGCCTTGCAAAAACCTAAAAAAAAAAAAGACTTGCTCAGAGACACACAGCTATAAACTGAATTTAAACTCACGAAGAGACTGAATATAGACCTGCAAAAGGGAGTCTTCCTGACTCCAGTCCTGATACTCTATCTATCCACTGTACCACCTAGCCACTCAAAGAAACTTTGACCTAATCCATATCCAATGTGCACTGGTTAATCCTTCCTTAAGAAGGCTAGTGCACCCTCCCTCCTGCAGACTTTCTCTAATCCAAAAACTTTTACATTCCTTTATTTGACCATAAACTTCTATGGGAAAGTAAAAATGATGTTCACAAGCCAGTATTATAGCTTGATGAATAATAGATCACATCAAAGTAATTTCACTTCTTTTGTTGAAAGAATAGATGGCAGTCTCTCTTTCCTTCTCATCTAAGCCCAGACTCTAATGCAGCAAATGGCCCATAGTCAGTACTTAATAAAATACTTGTAAAAATTAAATTAATTTGGTAAGTGAGGTAAATATTATGGCCCCTATGTAGCTAAACTTCAGTAGATCATTTGACAAATTCTAGCTATTGAAAAGAAGGAAAAATGATTTAAATCAAAGATGACTAAAATCTGGGCTATAGAATAATACCAAGTTATTAGAGGGTAGAGAAACAGGCTAATTCACTAATTCCCCATGATAACTCTTTGTGGGGATGTTCTAACCCAATCACAACTAACATTTACTCATAATTTTTTTTTGCAGAAAATGTATGATTTTATTTAATCAGTTTTCATATTCTAGATCCTTGAGGGATAGAGCATCACTCGGATCCTGTGTCCAATGGCCTTAGCAGGAAGATTACTTTTGAATTTGGCTCAAACCATTCCACTATTTCCATGAGCTCGAGTAACTTTTCCCCAGATAACTCTTGTTCTGTTGGGTTTCCCACCAGGAGTCATTGTGTTGTTTTTGGCTTTGCATACATAAGCACATCTCTTGCCCAAATAGAATTCAGTTTCATCCCGGGCATAGACTCCTTCAATTTTCAGAAGAGCTGTGTGTTCTCTCTTGTTTCATAGGCCTCTCTTGTAGCCAGCAAAAATGGCCTTGGACCAGAGCCTTCCAGACATTTTGCTGTTGTAGAAGTCCTGTTTCCAGCAGGCCTTTCCGGCTCCAAGATGGAGGAAAGAGGAAGTACCTCATAATCTTTTAATATTACAACACTACCCTTTTCTACTCTCTTCTGATGCTGTGAAGCTCTCAACCTTTCCTGCCTGCATTGACATTTGAACCTAATTATGATCTAGCTGTATACCTGGACACAAGGAGCAGCAATAGCCAACAGGTGCCTGTAGGAAAATCCTCACCTCCTCGTAAAATTGGTGCCTGTGACTTGTGCTCCTCAGAGAATGGGTCCTGTGCTTTGGAGCAGAGTTTGTTGTGAAAGAGCCCTGTCCATTCTGTTTTCCTCTTTACTAGGACAGTGAATCAAACAAGATGAGCAGGCATGGATGGGTTACATCTTAGCTCTCATTGTATTATCTTTCCACCTAAACTTTTTCCTCTTTTGAATATTCCTTATGTGTTATTGAGTGTACCACCTTCCTTCTTGTCACCCAGGTTTTCAAATGTGATGTCATCCTGATCTCTTCATTTTTCTCACCCCGCATTTTCAAGCAATTACCCAATCTTATCTCCTTCTTCACACAGCCACCATCCTAGTTTAGGTTCTCATTATCTTGTCCCTGAATTATTGCAGTATTTTCCTATTTGTTTTCCTTGCCTCAAGTCTCTATCCCACCATGATCCATCATCCACCACACACCAAATTCATTTTCTTAAAACTCAGATTTGATGTGTCAACCCTTTATTAAATAAATTTCGGTAGTGCCCTATTACCTCTAGATTCAAATCTACATTCTTTAAATGATCTTCATCACCTATCTTTTCAGCCTCATTAGACATTCCTCCCCTCTCTATAATCTCTCTTTGAAACACAACTAAAATATACAAAAGCAGAAAAGAACTAGTGTGTGATGCTATTTAAAGAAAAAAAGAGTGGATTCTTATTGAAACCTCTTGATGGAGTTGAAATCAGAACCAATTTACTTTTTCTTTTTTCATTTTATATGTTCATTGGTTATACATAGAGAACTATAACCCCTACTGAAAAGTTATGGTCATGGACTAATTATGAGTACTTATTTTATTATTCTTTTGTGGATCTTTCATTCAAAAAATCCAGAATGAAAAGTAATTTACCTGCTTTGGTTATTACATTGAATAATTATTAATTATTATTATTTTTTCAGTTCTACCAGGACATATACAGGATTTTGAATATAGTTTTTGTTTGATTTTGTCCTTACCTTTTTAGTATCTGTGACATTTAGCACAATGCCTCACATATAGTAGATATTCAATAAATTCTTGTTGACTTGACTTTGATAAAGCACATCCAATCAAATGCTTTCAAGAGCAAAAAAGGGCATGTTTTTCTACTGTTAACAAATAAAGCAAAAATTTTTTTAAATATCTTATTTTTCATCCTAAAGACATTCTTTTTACACTTATTTCTATTTCATTCATGTTATAATACATACAATGCATTAGTGCAATAGTAGGAATATAAAATAAATAGATGAATAAATATGTATAGGTGGAGAAATAAGCTTTTTTAACTGATATATGAATATGATTATAAAAAACCTTTGAGGTAACTGATCTATCGTGTAGCATAATTTCTTGGATTCTAGACTTATAAATAGATTAAAAGACAGTTTATTAATTGAGTTGCTGTCATCTTAGAGAAAAATCTCTGTCCTTTGTTAGTCTTGTGCCATTTATCATTTATATAAATTATTTAAATAATAACATGGATGGCATACTTATCAAATTTGTCATAAACTGATAGTAATAGCTGACATGCTGGTTGATTGAGTTGGTTCCTAAGATATATCCATAGGATTAGATTATGAGCCAAATCTATTAAAATGTAAATGAATGGATATAAAAGTATAGTTTTTCATTTGGGTTCAAATGGTCAATTATATAGATATAAGCTGAAGAAATCATAAGTAGACAAAAGATCATATAAAAATATCTCAGTTTATTAAAATATACTTCAAGTTCAATAATTAGTCAGTAGTGTGACAGAGTAGTCAAAAAAAAAGCTACTATGATCTCAGGCAACATTAAGAGAGTCATAATACCAGAGTGAAGAATAGCTAAGCAGTGCAGGGGATAGCATTACTGGGTCTGCACTCAGAGAAAACTCATCTTCATGCATTCAAATCCAATATCAGAAACATAGCTGTGTGAGCCTGAGCAAGTCACTTAACCCTGTTTACCTCAGTATTCTCAACTGTAAAATGATATGGAGAAGAAGCAAAACACTAGTATCTCTGTCAAAAACAAAACTCAAATAGGATCATAAAGACTTGGACACAACTGGAACGACTTTGAACAACAATTCTAGAAAGAGAAGTGATTGTACCATTGTACTACGTCTTGCTTATATCACATCAGGATTACTAGGTACATGTCAAGAAGCCAAGTTTTAGGAAGAATTTGCTCAATGATGAAAATAATCACATGGATGCTAAATATGGATTAATCAAGGAATGGAGAGAAGAATTTTAATTTTTTATGAGTCTTAGACCACTGTGTTTGTGTGTGTGTGTGTGTGTGTGTGTGTGTGTGTGTGTGTGTGTGTGTTGGGGTGAGTGAACATTTTAATATTGTTTTTGTTCATTTATTGAGAAGATCCAAAAGACAAGTTTGAAAAACAGATTATAAATCTGGCTCAGCGATATACTATAGTAAGGATGGAGACTCTCCTCTCTTCACTTTTCTTCTCATCTTTCTTTTCTTCTCTTCTCTGTCTCTGTCTTTTCCTCCTCCTCCTCCTCCTCCTCCTCTATGACTCTTCCTTTTCTTCTTCTTACTCTCAAAAATAGAGCAGCAGCAACAAGGAGAAATTATATTCTAGCTCAGATTCTTACTAAAAGGAAAGAACTGATTTCTAGAGTGGAACTTTTGGGAATCTTTGGGCTAGGTGATTAGTCTATCCCAACATTTAGGATAAAGGAAAGGAAATCCAAGCATAGACTGCCATTTCTACAAAAGGTTTAAGATAGGGGAAGTTTAAAAGATTTAGAAAAAAAGATTAATAAGATCCCAGGGACTAAATTTCTATAACCTGGCAAGGACAGGAAACTCAGAAGAATTATATTTTCAATACAAAATGATAAATAGTTGCATTAGAGAGGAAAAAGAAAATTCCTCAAGAGGTCAATGTTATTTTTCAGAAAACTCACTAACCAACTTGCATATTTTTAAAAAATGGAATAAAAGGATAAATACAAAAGTGCAATCTACTACTCTAAGAATAGTGTCAGGAATACTAAAGTTGAGAATGAGCTGAGACAATACTAAGATGTGGTTTTAAAGATACAGGAAAGAAAAGAAGAACTCATAAGAATTAGAACCACTTATCAGAATGGATGGAATAATGATAACTGACCATAGAGAGAAGAGTCTGCTCAATGATTATTTTGTATATTTTTTTGCCAATCAATTGTGGGCTAAAAAGAGAAGAAAATGAATAAGAAATTGATAACTAGGATAAGTAAAGAGATACTCAAGGACCCAAAACCTTTTATGAATTCAACTTACTTGATCAAGATAAACTATGTGCATAGGGCTGAAAAAAATAGAAATGTGATTCTAAACTTTATGGACCCTTGTCCATAAAGTTCAAGGATTTGGGGTATTAGAATTCCACAGAATTAAATAGTACATTCCTACAGAACTAAATAATAAATGACCTCTCATCTACATCACATCACATAAAGATTGGTTAGAGGAATAAGGCAAATTGAGCTTGGAAATGAAAAAATTCAGGTGACCAACATAACTGTGTTTATATATTTAAAGGGTTGTCATTGGGAAGAAAAATTAAATTTCTGTTTAACACCAAAGAGTTGAACTAGTGGCAATGGGTGGAAATTACCAAGCAGGAAATTTAAATGATGTCAGGAAAAACTTCCTTTCAGTTAGAACAGAAATTCTTAATCTTTTTTTGAGTCAGAGATCCTTTGGGTACTTTGATACAGCCTATGAATTGCTCAGAATAAAATAAAATACATTGAATAATCAATTATATTGAAATATAGTTAATAAATAAAATGTAAGTTCATGGACCTCAGATTAAGAACCTTTGAATTAGAATCATCCATGAGGATAATGGTTTACTTTGGGTGATAGGAGATTCCCTATTATTGTAAATCTTCAAGTGAATTATTACGTATTGGGTTTGTATTGAAGATTCTTTGGGGAGAGTATAGGTTAGAATTGTGTGTGTGTGTGTGTGTGTGTGTGTGTGTGTATGTGTATAAAACCACTAAACTTCCTATAAACTCTAAATTCTGATTGAAAAATATTTTCATATATGTTAATATGTATATATTTCATTTAAATAACAAAATGTGCAGCTTATTTGATTTCAAAATTTTGAACAAAATAATCTATTTTATAACTACAACTACCCACATTCCCAAACATCTGTCCAAGACATCCTTAAATGGAGAATGTCCAAGAGTGAAAACACAAATAGTTCTCAGGAAAGAAAGGTATTAGACAGACTTCCTCCTCTTTCTCTTACTCAGACTACATCTCCCATAATAACCAGGGCAGTTGGGATAAATGAACTCAATGACGATCATTGTTTAAACTCACCACTTAGGTACCTCCAAGTTAGTAATCTGTCAAGTTGTTCTTTTTACATGATCAAAATTAATTTATACATACAATGGAAAATATAGATATGTTTTCTCCCTAAGGAAGAGGAGGAGAAAAGCAGATTCACAGGAGAAAGAGACCTCAGGCCAACCCATATTTTCCTATGCTATCCTGTATAAAGGACTCAGAAAATTTGAGTTCAAATCCTGATTTTGACATGTCCTACTTGTATGGTCGTGAACAAGTCTCATTTATTTGCTCCAAAAATTTCCCATCTGAAAAAAAATAGCTTCCCTTCCTTGTGCTAAAAAAGTTCACCTCTGGACATGATGGGACTTGGTTACCTCCTGTATATTATAGCTATTGTTAGAAAAGTACTTTGTAAACCACAGAATGGAACAATGATATTGATATTTAGAGTCATTCAATAAAGCTGGAAGAGACCTCAGATAGAATCCCTTTGTGATGATCTTAGAGGTCATCCAGCCCAACCCTGTCATTTTCAGATAAGAAAACTGTCATCCAGAGAGCTATGACTTCCCTAAGATCACTTGGGCAGTATGCAGCAGAACCAAGGTTATGAACTCAAGTCCTCTGACTAAGATTCACAATCTTTCCACTATTAGATTGGAATTTTCTACTACCTTTTCCTAGAAACCAGATAAAGTTAGCATCTAGGATGTCCCAGAATATCAGAAAAAGGGTGTCATCCTTAGGGCAAGTTTGCAAAAGATTAATAACCTTTTTTTTCTTTCAGAAATCAAAGGGGAAGCCTTTGATTTGTGTCAATAATACCTTCTCAATGCCTGCTGTCTGCATCAGTATCCATCTGAGATGCCTGATTCCTCTAAAATCCTCTAGTGCCTATTGCTCCTCAACTCCCTGTCCCCAGGTATGCTATGATTTTGATTCCCCTCCCCCCCCATTGATGGGGCATAGGGTTACCCCCTTCCCCAACTAAAACAAGTTGCAGGGTGAGGGATAAGAATTCCTTTTGAAAGGTTGTTGATGTGAACTGCCACAACTGGCCTTAATGATTAGTTCCTTAGCAGAACAGAAACAGCCCTACGTGCATAAGGAAAGCTTAAAATACGAGCTATAGGAACAGATAGGAATAGACTTATAGATCATAAGAAGTGCAAGGGAATTTAGAAAGCACAACCATTACAATAGTTCATAACTTTAGAGAGTATCAAATGCAAGCTACTCATTTCAAGAGAGAAGGAAGAAACCTACCCAATGTTACACAGAAAGTGTGAAGGGTAAAACTTGGAATTGTTCCCAAGGCTTCTTGGCTCCTGGTCCACCATTCTTTCCATTTCACTAAGAGTAAGTTGTGTTTTCTTTTAAGATTTTAATCAAAGTTGTTGCCTTCCTTTTCCAAATGGTTTGAGAGTAAGGAGTCAGGGAGGGCAACTAGAGACATAGGTAATTCAAATCTTTAAGGAAGAGAGATAGGGGAGCAAGCCAAGTTCCCCTAACTCCCTGCTATATAAAGAAACAGCAAATTCTGTCACATCTAGAGAGGAAGAGAGGAGTAGAATTAGGCATATATTTTCTGTATAATATTCTAAATACCATACCATAACAAAAAGGACTTTTCTATTCCCCTTAAAGTTATATGGCCCCCAAGAAACTTTGTTTCTAGTCAGTTTGTTAGAGTGTAGAAGCTGCTCAAGCGAGTTTGGGGTCAAGAAGCCAATTCTGGCAAAAATAACTTGAACTCTGTTGACACTTGAGCTGAAAGCTTCCATGGAACTCTGATTTGATAACACAACTGTGTCATTCTTGGCCTCACTATTCGATAAGCCCTGTTTCCAAACTTCTTGACCTGGGTCACATCCTGCTGGGTTAATTTCTGCCCATAACAAAGCTGCATCATTGTTTTTGTCCTGTATACTAATTTTGTGGTTTTCTTCTATAAGAACTGTTAATGATTTCAATAAATTGGCTCTGTCAGTTGTCCTGCTGATACTCCCCACCTATGTGTTAATGTGTTTTTCTTTCCTTTCCTGAGCCTTAATATACTGTTCCCTGTCCTGGCGGACAGGGGATCACTACATTTGGCATCCTTAACGTGGGGCAAGAGTGGGACTTGAAGTTGTCCGGAGACTGAGAGAGTCCTTCAGGAGAAGAAAACCCCCTGGTTAAGCTGTGAGGAGTCCTGGGATCAGGTGAGGGGAAGGTTTTGGGTGAAGCTATAAGCAGTGCAGCTCTTTACTATTTTTTTTTCCAAGTGGGTATACCAGGTGTAATGGGGAAGGAAATCTCCAAACAACTAAAAAAGCCAGATCAGGATGTAAAAATCTTAAAGAAACTGGCTAAAGAGAAGAGCTTAGAAATTTTCAAAAAACAACTAAGTCTTTTACAGAATGTTTATGGTGTTCTCCATAGTTCCCAAGTAAAGGAGAATTGAGCTTAGAAGATACTTTGAATTGAACAGATAAATAAGTATTAATATGATAAAATGCTGTTGAAAATTTTCTTTTCCCTGCTTCTTCACTGTAATTCTGCCAGAATGTTCCTCACCTCTTCTCCTTTTCTGCAGCTTCTCCATTTTTGCAATCTGGCTCTTATCTTTTGATCTTGGAGCTACCATTCAGAGAGAGAGAGAGAGAGAGAGAGAGAGAGAGAGAGAGAGAGAGAGGAGAGAATTACTTCATGAAGATTTGGATAAACAAGTGTTAAAAAGGAAAAAATTATTTGGAGTTAAAGAATCAGGAAAGACAGTGTATATTACTAAATATGTTGTAAATAGATAGAAATCATGAAAAGAGATACTATTTTTAATTTGATAAAGTTTGGGGGAAATAAATATTCCAAAAAGAAAAGAAGAGTCAGGTTAATTCTAAAGTATATGTGTGGCCTCGGGTAAGTCACTTAACCCCATTGCCTTGCAAAAAACTAAAACAAAAAAATAAGAAAATTAGAGAATACCTTGCCAATAGATTATATCTCTCAAAGTCTTTTTGGCCCAATGTCTTTTGGTTTGTGAAAAGGTTTTCTATCTCATGTTTATGAAATTTTATATGTAGCACTGACTTTGATAAAAAAAATTATATTGGGTTTTTTGAAATTAATCAAATATTTCCAATAATATTGAATATATATGAGGGACTTTGAAAGATGATTGGGAAATTGAAAATTATGTAACCAATAATTAAGTAATTTGTTGATGAGCAAGATGTTAAAAAAAGTTCTGTGATCTAGTTTTATCTATATAAACTATTTTACTGTAATAATATCTAAACCTAGAATTAACAATTGATTGCTTTGTAGAGATCATAAGAGAAATTATCAGAAGTTATGACCCTCTGGGTTCCCTGAAATTTTTAAACAATGTAATGGATCTTATTCTGAACCTGTAGGTCCAAGCATATTGCAATAATAGAAAAGAAATTATATACTCCTTTTACATTAATACAAAAGAATGAATTATATGTTATATTATTGTTATTAAGAGAACAGCCACAACTCTTTAATATTTTTATAGATAGTAAGTATGATTATCGTGTCATCAGATGTATAATAACATCCTTTATTAATCATAGCACTGATGTAGTATTATATCAACTCTTTAAAGAATTACTAGAAGTTATTAGAAATAGATACAATTCCTTTTTTATTGAACATATAAAATCCCATCCTAGATTTCCTGGGCTTATATATATGAAGGTAATCATAGGAACAATCAATTAACCCTTCCACTCCTTATAAGTTAGTAGAAGAGTAAGCTAAACTGTTTTACAAAAAATTTCATCAGAATGCTTCATCTACTAAGGAAAGAATTTAATATCACCAGACAGCAAGCTAGGAATCTAGTAAAATCCTGTCCACAAGGGGGGTATTTACCTACTCCTCTAAATTATTTTAAGAATGCTAGCAGCCAGACTCCTAATGAGTTAGGGAAGATGGATGTGACTCATTATGCACCTTTCGGAAAAATGAAATCTATTCATGTTACTGTAGATACATTTAGTTCATATACAATGACAACAGCACAAAGTTCAGAGGCTACTCAAGGTGTGATTGATCATCTATTATATTGTTTTGCAGGGATACCAAAATTTTTAAAAACAGATAATGGCCCTAGATAAATTTCTATGGCATTTAAATAATTCTGTCTATACAATATAAAATATATTACAGGCATTCCTTATATTTCACAGATCAAGCCTATAGTTGAAAAGAAAAACAGGTCATTAAAATGTTCCCACATAAACAGAAAAGAGGGAATGTGGAGAAGCAGATACCAGACTTCACCTAAATTAAGCTTTGTATTCATTAATTATTTGACTTTGGATGATAAGGATAGAACCTTGGCTGAAAAATACTTTGATTACAAAATTACCATAGATAAGATAATAAACATCCCTAAGAGTACTCATAGAGTAATTTGGAAGGATACAAAAGATGGACATTGGAAAAGACTTATTCAATTACTAAAACTAACTTATTCAATTACTAAACCTATGCTTTTGTTTTGTCCACAGATAGAGAAACTGTCTGGATGTCAGAAAGAAACATTACACCATGCATACCAGATGAATAAAGTAATGCAGAAAATGAACAACTTATGTTTAAGAAATCGAAAAAAAGAAAGCATAAGAGGAGAAAGGACAGACCATGCAAAAGGAAAATTAATTTGGGAGCTGAAAAAGGAAATAAATATTAGACTTATGTGGAAAACCCTCCATGGGTAACATCTACACTATGGAGAGAAAAATATGACTGAATTTTTTTGATGGGGAAGATGAAAATTTTTTTGAGATATAACAAAGTTACTATTGGAAATATCAAAGAAGAGATGCTGAGAAGTTAGGTATAATTTTTCTGACAAATAGTATCACACTCCATATAGAGGAATTTATGATCATTACTGAGAAAAAGAAGGAAATAATATTAACTGTTACAATTGCATTATTTGAACATGTGTATGTAAAGAAACTATGAAAAAGGAAAAGATAGAAGCAAAATTTAATCAAGATTTGTCAGAAGTTGTTACTAGAACATTTAAGGCTCAGAAGATTTTATGAAAATCTTTACCATTTGATTAATGCATTACAAACTTCTATAATAAACAATTTGTGTTAGGGAAGAATATATAAATTTGAGCAACAAATTGTATGATTGGTTGTATTCTACCTGTAATTGGTACATGGTTGCATGGCGTTTTCTGTTTTCAGCTTTATTGTAATTATGATATTGATCATTTGTTGTTTGCCTCTCATTTTAAAAACTATCTTTTGGTGTTGAAGATTTATATACATTGGCTAAAGACATCCAAATAGCCTCCCAACAAGATTTGATTCCTGAAAAGCTAGCCAATAAGATAATTAAATGGTTTCATCATCCCACCATCTTTGGCCATTGGACCCAGAGTATTAGACAATTATGTCTTATTTTGATTCTCTTTATGCTTCTCTTTTGTTGTTTACCAAGTTTTTTCAAGGACTTTTTCTTCCTGTAACCAGAGCCACTGCTATTAATAGAGTTCAGGATCATGTTACCCAGGCTGAGCATCAGGTTGGGCAATTGTGAGCTTGTTGTGTAAACAGGAAAGTGGGAAGTGTAGAGACTGCTCAAGAGAGTTTGGAGTCAAAAGGCCAATTCTGGCCAAAATAACCTGACCTCTGTTGACCCTTGAGCTGAACTCTGATTTGATAACACAACTGCATCATTCTTGGCCTGGCTATTTGATAAGCCCTGTTTCCGAACTTCTTCACCTGGGTCACATCCCGCTGGGTTAATTTCTGCCCATAACAAAGTTACATCATTGTTTTTATTCTGTATGCTAATTTTGTGGTTTTCTTCTATAAGAACTGCTTAATGTTTCAATAAACTGGCTCTGTTATTTGTCTTGCTGGTATTCCCCACCCAGGTGTATATGTGTTGCTTTTCTCTCCTGAGCTGAATGGATCCCCTGCTGGTCAGAGGATTGCAACATTAGGGAAAAGAAGTGAAGTTTTTGAAGGACCACGAGTTACAAGAATCCAGGAGACAAAATCCTAGCCAGCCCAACATTAATGAGAATTGGTCAGAATGACCTTTGGGACCCCAGTCCAACATAAAGACTTCTAAAGTTATGCTGCCTTTGAATGTGAAATTGATGGTATTGATGCTAAGTTATGAGCTCACATTTGGTGAATATATGTCATCTTGTCTTAGATGTTATAGGTTGATGAACAGTTATCTCTCTGGTTGCTTTTTCAAGGAATTTAATATGAATCTTGTGATCTGAGACTTACTGGAGGAAATCTTTGATGCTATATAGCCATATAACTGTACCATGTCCAATGTTTACTTTGTAATCAATGGATAGTAACCATGGTAGGAATTTGTGTCTCTGTCCTTTTTCATCAGCAGAATAATTATAGTTATCTAAAGATAATCATTTGTATGTTTTTCATATTTTAATCACAGAGACATTCTCCCTATGCATAGCTTATTCTTATGATAATTTTATATTAAATACCAATACGAATTCCAGACTTTTCCAAAGCTGACAATAGCAGTCAGGAATGTGTGACTTCAGAGGAAGAATAGCTTGCAGTTTGAAGGACAAAATTTGAGAAGGTACTTAATGGTACTTTTATTTGGGTACCTTAATTGTACTCAATATTAAGGAAATTCCTCTGTCATAATGAACACTAGATAATGACTTTTGGTCTATTTCATGGTACCATAGCCTGAATTTTGTTTTTTTTTTAATAATATTGAATTTCAGTACTTGGGCTTTTAGGGATAGACTAAATTTCAGTAGAATCTCATACTTTTAAATCCTATAATAAAGATATGAGGTGGATCTGGATAAGCCAAAAGAATGAACAGGTCATCATGGGTTTCAATAAAGCAGAAACTACAATACTTAGACCTAACATATTTATACTTAGAACAATGAATGAGAAGTTGAGCTTTCATTGAATCTGACTCCAGTTTATGAGGGGCAACATAGTATATTTTTGAGTTAGGTCTCATTGGAACCTGAACACATTCCCAAGTTACTTTTCAGAACCAATCTAGATGAGAGAAAGAAACAATAAACTCTTAGTCCAGAACATCTAGAGGGTGGAGCCAAGATGGCAGCGTGAAGGCAACATTTCCCTGGAAGTCCTTCCCCACCAAACTCTAAAAAACAAACAAATGATGACTCTAGACAAAATTTAGAGGGGCAGAACCCACAGAAAGACTGAGTGATACATTTTCCCAATCCAAGATAACTTAGAAGTTCTGCAGGAAAGGTGTGTTTCACCAGAACCAGGTGTTGGGAAAAAGCCATAGCTGCAGCACAGCACAGCACAGCTCAGCCTAGAGCAGCCCAACCAAGCCCAGAGATCACCAGCAACAGCTCAAAGGGGGAGGAGAGAACTCTGCTACACTAGAATGAGTGTGGAGTGAGGAGCACTGGCAGCAGAACCTGCAATGAGAATCTGAAGAAAGCAGCCTGTACCCCCAGAGATGATAAGGAAAGTCTGCAGAGATTTCTCTGCTCTCCCTCTCCTTGCTGTGAGCCTACACTCAGATCCAGCTTGCAGTTTGGGCTTCCATACTGAACAGTCAAGCTGGATCCCTCTTTACAGCCCCAAGGCAGAAGAAAGTATGGGGACCATCTACATATCAAAACATAGGCAAGAGAGCATAAGACCTTGGAGGAATAAAAGTCCCAGTGGGGTGTCCCCCCCAAAAACAACCAAAGCCTTGGAAGTGCTGTCTTGGGCTGAGGAAATGAGTAAACAACAGAAAAAGAAGAATCTGAAGGTAGAGAATTACTTTAGCCCCATGGAAGATCAAAATGCATACTCAGATGCTGACAAAATTGAAGCTTCTGTATCCAAAACCTCTAAGAGAAATAGAAAATGAACTCAGATTATGGATGAGTGCAAAAAAGACTTTGAAAAGCAATTAAGGGAGGTGGAAGAAAAATTGGGAGGAGAAATGAGAGTGATGCAGAAAAATCATGAAAACCAAATCAAAAGTTTGGTGAAAGATATGCAAAAAAATACTGAAGAAAATAATATGTTAAAAAAACAGTTTAGGCCTAATGGATAAAGTAAAACAAAAGGAAAATGAGGAGAAGAACACCTTAAAAAGCAGAATTGGCCAGTTGGAAAAGGAGATAAAAAAGCTCTCTGAAGAAAATAACTCCTTCAAATACAGAATGGAACTAAAAGAATCTGATGACTTTGCAAGAAATCAGGAAGAAATAAAACTCTTCCAAAAAGTCAAAAATTAGAAGAAAATGTGAAATATCTCATTGGAAAAACAATTGATCTCGAAAACAGATCCAAAAGAAATAATTTAAAAATTATTGGGCTGTCTGAAAGCCATGATCAGGAGAAGAGCCTAGACTTCATTTTTCAAGAAATAATACAGCAAAATTGCCCTGAGATCCTAGTAAGGTAAAATAGAAATCGAAAGAATTCACTGGTCACCTCCTGAAGGAGATCCCCAAAGAAAAACTTCCAGAAATATTATAGCCAAATTCCAAAACTCCCAACTCAAAGAGAAAATTCTTAAAGTTGCCAAAAACAAACAATTCATCTACTGAGGCTTCATAGTCAGGATTACACAGGATCAGGCAGCATCTACATTAAGGGTTCATAGGGATTGGAATATGATATTCCAGAAGGCAAAAGATCTTGGTTTACAACTGAAAATCAACTACCCAGCAAAGCTGAACATCCTCTTTCAGGGAAAAGATAGACTTTCCTATTGAAACAACCAGAGCTGACCAGAAAGTTTGATCTCCAAGTACAGGACTGTGGTGAGCCATGTGCGGGGGTGGGGTGAATGCGAAGGACTAACTATAAGGAACTTAATGATATTGAATTGTTTGTATTCCTGCATGAGGAGAAGATATTGATAACTCATATGAACTTTCTTATTTATAAGAGCTGTTACAAAGAGCATATATAGACAGGACATAGGAAGGAGTGGAATATAATGGTATAATATAGTAAAAAGATGGAGTCAATGGGTGATAAAGGAAAGTACTGGGAGGAAGGAAAAGGAGATGAAGAAGAAGCCAAGAAATTTCATGGAAGAGTCAATAAAAAGCTTTTTCAATGGAGTGGAAAGGGGGAAAACAAGGGGGAATGAGTTAACCTTCATTCTCAACAGAAATGACTCAGAGAGGAAATAACATACACACTTAATAGGGTATAGAATTCTATCTTACCCTAGAGATAAATGAGAAGAAAGGGATGGGATAAGGGGGAATAGGGGGAGGGAAGGAGGGAATAGGTGATAGAAGAGAGGAAAGATTGTGGAAGAGGGTACTCAAGATACAACACACTTCTGAGCAGGGACAGGATGAAAGGAGAGAGAGAATAGAAAAAAAATGATAGTGGGAAGGAATAGGGTGGAGGGAAATATAGCTAGTGAAAGCAACTGTGGGAAAAATATTGAAGCAACTTCTCTGGTGGACTTATGATAAAGAAAGCAACTCACCCCAAAGACAGAGCCATTGAAATCTGAACACAGACTGAAGTACATATTTTTCTCTCTCTCTATTCTTGAGCTTTTTCATCTTCTTGGGGGGGAGGGGGTTTATGTTTACTCTTATGTTTACTCTTATAACACATTCAGTGTACATAAATGTATAGCATGGAAACAATGTAGAGACTATCAGACAGTCTTCTGAAGGGGAAGGAAGGGGGGAAATTGTAAAATTCAAAACCTTACAAAAATGATAGGTACATATGACTATTGTATATAATTGGAAAACAAATAAAATGTTAAAATGTTTTTAAAAAATAAAATAATAAAATAAAATAAAATAAGACTTTAGTCCAGAAAGAGTTTTGTATTTGGGAGTAATTGAGTTTAGAGATCTAATGGAATGTACTTTTTATGTTACATGTTGAATAATGCTTTTGCTTGTATTACCATTTATCTAACTTAATTAAATGCTTATGTAACTCAGCTCCTGGGCTGTGTGGCCTGGGTGTTGTCATAGGGATGTCAGACTGAGGAAAAAGGTGAAGAATCTCCTTCCCAGAGTTCCCCAATTTGATGATATCTTTTGAAACTTGGACATGAAATCTTATGGGAGCCAGAATCTAGAGCAGATCATTTATCTTGGCACCTTGTGGAAATAAGTATGGCAGTCAGGGTCAAGTGGTGAATCTGATTTCTCGATGTCTGCTCCCTTGCCCCTTTCCTCTGAGACTGGGTTGTCTGCTACAGCACGAAAGTAGTAATCAGAACTGATAGTATTTTTGCTACCAGCATCGCCATTGTGGTTCTTTCTCAAGGGAGGAAAAAGCAGGAGGAGAGTCAGAAGTTTACTCCTCTCAACTGCTAGCTTAAAAGTGCCCATTATTCATTTACCTTCAGAAGTTACCAAGGTTGAATTGAATTTTAGGAAGATAGCTTCATATCGTTAACAAAAAAAAAAAAGGAAATATTGCTGCTTCACTATGAGCTAAGGCAAACATCAGAGGACAAAAGTGAACAATGATCCCATTTTCATTTCTTATAAGTAATGAAGACAAATTAGAAGTGTACTCCCACACAGATACAAGTTTCATAAACAGATATTAATAGATGCAACTAATAGAAAAACCTAGGATAAAAATTAGAATCCAAGAAGAATAGGTCTCATTGGGGCAGCTAGGTGGTGCAGTGGATAGAGCAACAGCCCTGGAGTCAGGAGTACCTGAGTGTTCAAATCTGACCTCAGACACTTAAAAATTACTTAGCTAAAAAAAAAAAGAATAGGTCTCATTAAGAGAATAATCAGAACTAACATCTCCTTAATTCAGTTCCATGAATTGATATGGAAGAATCATTTTTCAGGGACACCTATGGTTATTCTATATTGGAGCTTTCCTTTTTAAGCAAATATCCAATATGGGGCTTCTATTATATTTGTTGCAATCTGTTTTTGCATGAAAACTAAATGATTGAGTCACAGTTCCAGTGGAATGGAAACTTACCATTGACCTTATTGATAGAAGTATCACTCTCTAACAATAGTGATACTATCTGCAAACATTGGAATTTGTTGAATAAATAGTACTTAATGGGATACATTCAATATTGAGGTAATCAGAGAGCAAATTGGATATGACCAGTGCTTCAGTTATAGTACTGAAAGAAAGATCAGCCATGGGAGGGGGGGGGGGGGGGCGGGGAATGAAGTAAGGAAGGAATAGAATAAGAGAAATAACAGGCTTCAAAATCCTTCTCTTGTTACAATCTTTGTGACTTTGAGCAAGCCACTTAATCTTGCTTCTGACCCTCAGCTTTCTCATCTTCAGCATGTGGAGTTTATCTAGATAACCTCTGGGATCTTTTCCAACTCTAAATCTCTGATCCTGTCATACCATAGCTAGAAGATTTGTGACCTAGGTGGTACAGTGTGATAGAGAGTTGGGCTTTGGGTCAAAAAGACCCAAATTCAAATACTGTTTCACTTTCTGGGCTGTGGGATTCTGGGAAAATAATTTAACTTCTCTCATCCTTAGTTGCCTTATTTGTAAACTGAGCATAAGGATAGCATTTACCTTTCAGGGTTGTTGTGAGGATCAAGTGGATTGGGTGCAGAAACACTCATCTTCAAGAAATCAAATCTAGTCTCAGCACTTGTCTACTAGCTATTTGACCCTGGACAAGTCTATTTGCTTCAGTTTCTTCATCTGTAAAGTGAGTTGGAGAAGGAAAAGGCAAAGCACTACAATTTCTCTGTCAAGAAAAGTTCAAATGGGGTCATAGTTGGACACTACTGAAAACAACTGAACAACAACAAAGTTCTAGAGGACTTTAGTCAAAATAAATCAATGATGACAGGCAGCCAAGAAAGTTAATGCAATCTCAGGCTTCAGTAAGAGTTCAGGTATAAAGAAGCTAGAGCCTCTCTTTTCTTCCCTGATCAGATACTTTCTGAAGTCCTGTGTTAAGTCACTGGGGATGCTTATCATGGGGAAGAGAAGGCTCAGGAAAAATATATGACTTTGAGTATTTACACTGTTGCCAGTTGGAGGGGGATGGGAACAGACTTTTCTTACTTGGCCATATAGAGGGGCAGTGGGAGCAAAGGATGGGAGCTATAAAGATATCAATTTAGGAAAACCTTTATAACAATTAGAATTGTCCAAAGGAAAGTGGATTTACTCAGGGAAAAAAAGGATTTCTCCCTCATTAAACATCTTCATACAAACCCTGATTATATATCATTGGGCAAGTTATAGAGGAAATTTCTTTTTTCAATTATAAATTGGAATATTCTCTACAGCTTTCCAACTCTTAGATGCTATGACACTGGGTCCCTTGAACATGGGAAAATGAGTATACTTCTCAGAGTCTCAGTTTCTACCTCTATGAAGGCATCAATCCAGACTTCCAGGGTCATCTATATTTGTATTTGTGAAGTTATTAACAGCTTTCTTATGACTTGGAGTTCCATGAGAATTTAGATATCATGGATCACTGTTCTGAAGCCAAAGAGCTTAAGTGGCTCAGAGCTATGACTCAAATCTAGGTCTTCTGTCTTCTAGCCTTGAGTTCTTACCATTCCCCTATGTTCCAACTCTGATATTCTTTGATTCTGTGAAGATTCCTTTAGCTATTATACCCCAGACATCTGAACCATTCAATATACCAAAGAAAACCTGGAATGTAATCATCCCTGCAGTGACCTAATTCCAAAAGCTTTGTCATTCTATTTTAGTAAAGCTTTGCTTATAGAAAAAAGAGTTAAAAAGAAGAAAAGGAAAAAAAGAAGGAAAAAACATTTTTGAGAATAATAACTGATATCCAGTTCTCTATTCTTGCCTTATGGTGGCCTGATAAATACACGTTACATCTGACAAAGGTTGAAACCTCAAATAGAATAAAAATTGAAGTCAAGAGGAAAATAGTGCTATGCTTCTGGGTCCTAAGGGAAAAAAGACACAAGCATCTCCCCCTACTGAAAATAACTCTGCTCATTCTTTCAGAATTAGTTTGAAGATGATCAGTAACTGTGGGAAGAAGTCTTGAATTGTAGAACTTTCTGAAGTTACTGTAGACTGATCTCTATTTCTTTATTGTTTGAGCCATAAAATTGGAGGATTCTGTTGAAAGGACAATAGCCATGGGGGTATAACTATGTCTTTGGTTAAGATTAATATCAGACATAACTCATAGCTCTGAACTGTTGCTCTGGGTTTAATTGTGGGGTCTTCTCTAATATTTCCTCTTTCTGACATGTTCTCCCACTCAGGGATATCTTTTAGAACATCAGAATATAACTCATATCTGGGCCTCTACAGAGAAGGCAAATGTGACCTCCAGTCCTTTCTAAGTACTCAGAATCGCAAATGTACATCAAATACAGGACAATCTTTATTTTGCCAGCACAAAATACAAAGAACCCACATGAAAGTATAAATGTTAAAAAGTTGAGTAAAAGTCTGCATTTCCTCTTTGGTGATCTTTACCTCACCAAAGGATCTATGCAGTCCTCTAGTGTTAGTGTTCTATAGCTAGTAGAAAACATTTAGGGTCGATAAAGTCAACTTCCGAAGTCATACCTTACAGAGGGATCTTTCCAAAACTCTATATTTAGAGTATTATACAGTGGTTGAGGTCTCCCTGAAAAGGAAAAGATGGAAAATTCTCTTCTAAGTCACAGTACTAATTAAGGGCAACATCCAGGCTTTATCTTTTACTTTGTGCCTCTTTCCATAGATGTGATAAATGCAGCTCACATGCACTCATGACAGCAGATTGTTAAATTTTCAGTATGAGTATTTGTATCTCAGAAATTGTCAAAAAAATGTGAATGATTCATATTAAACTTAAAATTCTATCTCTATCTCTATCTCTATCTCTATCTCTATCTCTATCTCTATCTCTATCTCTATCTCTATCTCTATCTCTATCTCTATCTCTATCTATTTTCCCCAGAAACTGATTGTTAAAACATATACCTGAATACCCCAACTCCATCCTTTTTTTTTGACCAAATCCCCTGCTTTTCCTTTGGAAAAGAGTTCTAAATCAAAATGTAGTGTGGAAATGTCAAGTTTTCTGTCTGTGATTTTGAAAGTCAACATGTAGCTCACAAGGGATCCATTTCCATTTGAGTTTGACATCACTGATTTTCTGGTTAGAAGTCTGACCTTAATCAGGAAGACTAGGTCTGACATCTCACCTCAAACATTTATTAGCTGAGTGATCCCAGACAAATCCTTAATGTCTCTGTTAATGATCTAAAATTATATTGATCTCATAATTTGTGATAGGAAATTAGCAATTGGTAGCATTTGATAGTTAATTGAATGTTAGTAATCCTGGAAAAGATCTGATGGGTTCTATTCATTGGATAGTTTAGGAAACCTAGGCCTAGAGAGGGGAAATTATTTGTTCAGGATCACACAGCTAGAATGTGGCAGAACCTGTTTGATTCCAAACCTCATAACCTCTTCCATGGCTTCCTACCTTACACAGAAATTGTCCCTGGTTTGTATAAAATTGAAGAATTCCAGTGCCTTTGAGCATTTTTTCCCATCTGTGATTATCTAAATGAGGCCAAAGCAAATAAAATCAGGATACAAAGACAGTTTGTTTATTGTGACCCTAAATATCTGGATACATGCTGCTATGTATGAAGGAATTTTTAAAGATGGTCCAAAAATGTTATTGAGTGATGGGATCAAAAGTACAACACATCCGTTGGATAAAAGTTTTCAGTGTTTTTGACCTGTACTTTAGTATATTTCCATCAATTTCCTTTATTTCAGATCCATTTAGAGTGAACACTAACTTTATTTTTTTTTATTTTTGGTCATTTGGTACTGGAGCAAATAAACTTCAGGAAGCTATAACCCTGTACTTGTTTAGATCAGGCAAAGCCCAAAACAGTTAAAGCTGGTAAAGTAGTATTTTATTGTTTTGTCTGTTTATTTTATGGAACATTTCTGGTTTCTATTTCTTCACTTCTTTTGTTTGTTCTCTTATTTTATTTGGTTCAGCTTCTTATCATTTATGAGATGGCTTATGGGGAGTGAGGTTTAGCTGAAACCTTCTAGATTGTCATATTTTTTTATAGGTTCCCCAGTGACTTGTTTTCTTGTGCACAGAGTAGAATATAATATGTGCTTTACAAATACTTGTTAAATTGAATTCAATTATTTTAAAATGAGCAGTTCACACAGTTCACAGAATTTTGGTATGTTTTTAAAAGGATTTCGGAGGTATTTAGTCCAATCAAAGCTTTACAACTTAACTAACAAAATTTATCTGGAAAGTTCCTTCTCTCTGTTGGCTATTTCCTATTTATTCTGTATATAGCTTGATTGTACATATTTGTTTGCTTGTTATTTTCCTTATTTTTTAGTAAACTCTTGAGGATAGAGACTGATTTTGCTTCTTTTTCTGTTTCCAGAATTTAGCACATAGTGGGGGCTTATTAAATCTTTATTGATTGATCACTGATTATGCTCAAGGGGTTATAGAGAAAGATGGAAACTAATGTAGTTGGGGCAGGTAGGTGGTGCAGTGGATAGAGCACTGGCCCTGGACTCAGGAGGCCCTAAGTTCATATCCAGCTTCAAACACTTAATAAATGCCTAGCTGTGTGACCTTGGGTAAGTCACTTAACCCCAATTGCTTTAAGTAAAATTTAAAATAAAACAAACAACAAACAAAAAAAAAGACAATCTAATTTCTGCTTTAAAGGAACTCAAAATCTAGTGGTAAGATATGTAACGTGCATAAATAAACACTACCAGAAGGTAGGTCAAAGGTAAGAATTACAAGCTGAGAACAAAAATTCAGTGTCTTGTGCAAAATAATTTAATTTTAAAATACTGGTTGGGGATATAGAATGCTGGCTCTGACATTGACATTTCAAGTGGGAACCATCCAAATCATCCCTCAGGTCTCAGTTTCTTCATCTTTAAAATAAGAGATCTAAATGATTTCTAGCTCAAATCTGTGAAAAAAAATCATAAAATTGGGTCTAGAAGAGAGATCTTTTTGGTACTAAATTTTAATACTTTCAGAACATCCACATTAAAACTTAGGAATAAGCAAAGGAGTTCTGATTTGAGTTCTGATCAAATTGATCTATAAGTAAGGAGGTCCTGAGAGGTACCAGAAACATGAAACATTAAGCAATCTGACCAGTCACATAACTACTGATTATCAGAGGAAAGATGTGCAGCCATTCTCTTCCCTATACTACATAGTTATATTTATTATAAAATGGATTCTGCTATGCTTACTGAAATAATTGGAAATCTGTTAAGGCAGGAATACCAGCATTAGAAAGTGTTAGTAAAAGCCATAGAAACCTAAAATTGGAGGAGTTTTATGTGGAAACATTAATTGTAGCAGGAATCTTTTACACCAATTACTGTGAGGTGATTCTAATTGCCAGTTTGAAGGTAACAACACTCAGAAAGTTTGTAATCTTCATGGTTCTCATTCTCCTTTTGCTTCCCTTATGGTTCTATGGAACCACATTATCCAGCCCTCTAGGTGGGATCTTACTCATTAGTCTGGGGTGAATCATGGAGGTAGCAACTGATAGTAGACCTGAGCTTTTTAATATTTAGCAGATGGAGAGGCACACAGGTAGGCAGAACATTTGAAGTTGACAGAGAAAATATTTTCTTCATCTTTAACCTTCATATCAGAACAGAATGAAAATTGTGTACCCCTGAATGGTCTAGGTTATGGAAAGACTACAAAAGTTAGTTACGAGCTAAATATTTGTGAATATGGAGGGATGGCTCCTTGTGGGTCATCTTATATGACTAAAGAGGAAGGTTGACTCAATGTTTTCCAAAAGCCTCATTTTTTTCATAAAGTCAATTTTTATTTGTTTTGGGGTAGTACCTTGTGCTTAATTCATTATTCTATGTTTCCTCTAGGTGCTTCCCCCCTGTGTTATCTCTCAATTATGAATTTAACTTATTTAGTCTTGGCAGCTAAATATATCTGTGCTACCATCAGAATATGGACCAGCCCTAGGTAAAATGATTCAGGAAGACTTTTGCTATTCATGGTCAGTCCACCCCATCTTTTCAGGGTTCAAAGTATTTTCTCAGTCCTAATCCTTCCTGACTTTTCTGTATTAACCACCATGTCTTCCTACTACTCTTTCCTCTCTAGGTTTTTGGAATCCTACTCTCTCCTAGTTCTTTTCCTGTCTGTCTTATTTCTCCTTCTGAAGATCCTTGCTTCAGCACTACCACCACCAGTAACACCACCATCATCTCTAATGTGTTCCTTAGCTGTGAACATGTCCCCAGGCTTTATCCTTAACCTTGTCTCTTCTCTCTTTATATTCTTCCACTTTGGAGACCTCTCCAGATCACATAGGCTTAATTACCAACTTTAGTCTAATTATTCCCAGATTTACAATATATTTCCAGCCCTCATTTCTGCATCTCCAAAACCCTACTGGACATTTCTAGCTGGATATTCCATTGATGTCTCAAGCTCACCATGTCCAAAATGGAACATATTATTTTCCCACTTCCTTACTTCTGTCTATTGGCTAACTGTTTTAGAAGGGTTGATGACATCCTTGGCAACTCATTTTTTATTAATTTCACATATCCAATCAGTTCCATCTTATTGTTTCTACCTCTACATCTTTCAAACCCATGCCCCCATTTTTCCTACTCACACAGCTACCAACCCAGTCTAGTCCCTCATCATCTTTTATCTGGATAACTACAATAGCCTCAATCATTCTCCTTTTTCAAATTTCTTTTCTCTGTCCTCCGTATTCACAACTGGCAAAGTGATTTTTCCTAAAGTTCAGTTGTAACCATGCCATTCTCCTATTCAGGAAACTCTTCTGGTTCTTTATTACTTCAAAGGTCAAATATAAACTTCTCTATTTTTCACTTAAACCCCTTCATAATTTTATTCCAATATAACTTTCCATTCATACTGCAATTTAATTCCCAAGTTACCCTCTGGAGATCAGACAAACTGATTTTGCTGTTCCATATAATTGGCATCCCCTTTCTTGCCTATACAGCTTTTCGTTTACTTTTCCCCCCCTTTTGGAATGTATCTCTTCTACCCCTACTTCTCACAAAAGCCCTAGTTTCCCACAATAATGATCTTCTATATGAATTTTCCTTGATGCCTCCAGCTGCTGGGGGGGGGGGGGGGAATGAAACAGTCCCTGTTTTTAGGGAGTTGGCATTATATATAAACCATTTTCTTCTCCTTGTGTGACACAGTTTTCAGTCCCCTCACTATTGTTGATCACTCACTTCTGGATGTTCTTTAACCTGTCACTATCTCCCTGAAATGGGCACTGGGAAAAGAAGATTGTACATGGATTCTAGCTTGTGAAGATTCTGCCAGCATTTTGATTGTATAACAGAAATCAGATGATTCATTTTTGTGGAAAGGGAGAAAGGAAAGTTGAGAGATAGAAAAACGTAGAACTCAAAATCTAACAAAAAATCAGTGCTAAAAACTATCTTTGCTTGTAATTCAAATAAATAAAATAACATTTTTTAAAAAAGAGCAGCATGCTAGTTGACCCATTGACATAGTTACTCTCCTTGATAGTCACACTGAGTATAAACAAAGATGAATGATGAATACTTACATAGATCTGGGTTTCTTGGATATTAAAATTCCCACTTGTCCCAACACACTTACGTCCTTGAAAATTAATCACTCTCCTAAGGGTACCCTTGACTACGTCTCAATGTCTAAACTGCCTTTCAGTATTTCTGAGAGTGTGGAGCTTCTCCAGTAGAGCATTCTCTTTCTCTCCTTTGCCCTTTTATTTTCTTAGGACTAACACTTTTCTCCACTCTTGATTCAACACACATCTCTCTTTAATCTTGAAGAAATAATTATGAATAATAACATATTTACAAAGACCTTTTGCTTCAACATTTGCAAAACATTTTACATATATTATCTCCAGAATAATTATTCTCCTTTTAAGAAAATGAAACTAGAGCTCCATGTGCTAAGAGTAATTGTTTAATGTCCCAAAGCTAGCAAGAATCCAACTATAGTTTAAGCTCAGTTCTGACTCTGAACCACATTCTTTTCATTTCACTCCATTGTTTCCTTTTTTAATCATTTAAAATATTAACAATCACTTAAGTGCCTACTATCATCTAGTCTAGGTGGTGAGTAATGTAGAGAAAATTATTACACATATTGGGTTAATATTAAGTGTTATTGGGAGTTATATTGTTGCTTATTATTAAAGATTTAGAGATTGAAGACAGAAGATTTAAGGTCACTGAAAAGATGAATCTATTCATAGCTCTCTGGGATGTTAAAACTGCTCAGGATTTTATTATGGCAAAAGATCATTGCAAAGTACATTGACCAAAATTAGTAAGAAAAGAAGTAATCACCCTGAGGACAGGCCAAGTGAAGTAAGTCTGGGTGGGGGGGGAGAGGGGGAGAGAGAGAGAGAGAGAGAGAGAGAGAGAGAGAGAGAGAGAGAGAGAGAGAGAGAGAGAGAGAGAGAGAGAGAGTGAGAGAGAGAGAGAGAGAGAGAGAGAGAGAGAGAGAGAGAGAGAGAGAGAGAGAGAGAGAGAGAGAGAGAGAGAGAGAGAGAGAGAGAGAGAGAGAGAGAGATGCAAAGAGACAGAGAGAGAGAGAAAAGGGCAGACAGCCATGGGACTTGGTTTAACCAGACCACATGGTAAGGTCCACGGTGCTCCACATGGATTAAGGAAGAGCATGAGAAAGCCTCATCCTTCTGGATGGGAGGCCAAAAGAAGCAAGGGAGCTTGAAGGGGTGGCACTTCCTATTAAATCCCCTTCTATGGTAGGTTGGACAGAGGGTGTCACTTGGGGAGTGGTCTTATACCTTGAGCCAGATATCTTCCAAAGGCAAAATGCATACTGGTCCTTCCTGTCCCAAGGTGCTGGACCCCCAAGTTCAACATGTTATTTCCTGTCATGTCAGTGTCTAGGCCAAGGTTAAAGTGAAGGGGAAATTGGGGGATAACATACAAACAACAGCATCAAAGGGAGACAGGATACAATCAACAATCAAGGTCAGTTTACATCACAGGAGCAAACAACTGTCTACAATCGACACGATTTTAACAGCATTAAGGCTGCATTCATAATTCTCTACATCATTTCTCTGCATCAATATCACCTCAAATACAATACACTGAGTATTGTTTAAAGAACCTCAAAGAAACCATACAGTTTAATGTTTACAGGAATAGGTGCTATTCTTTGAGTAGATGTTAATTCTTTCTAATTCCTGATGGCTATTTTCTGATTGGCAAGTGACAACAATTTGATAAAATCCATTCCTTTGGAGGTCTTGCCTCAGTAAACCTCAAAGATTCATTTATTAATGTTGGCTATAATGAGGAATTTTGATGCCTGGGGCAAGCACACCATCAGATGATATGAGAACATTATTCCATGAGATTAAGACAAACAACAGAATACTAACACAGGTTGTCCTCTCCCAACACATGTCTGGAATAAGTTCTCTTTTCACCTCTCCCTCCCATGATCCTAGTCTTCTTCCAAACATTCCATAGATGTATTTTCTTCACTAGACCTTTTTTCTAATAGCCCTCAAGTTCAGTGTTATCTCACTCTTGAAATTATTTTGTATAATTTTGTATTCACAGGATATCCCAAAAGTTACAAGCTATTAAAAAATTTTTAAATATACTGATTGTTAAAACATCCTGCTTTTATCTGCATGTGTGGATGTATATGGTGTGTATATGTGTGTATTATTGGGATAGATTATACATGTATATGTTCATATGTATACATGTGTGATATGTGGTACATGTGTATTGTGCACATGTGTATCATGTCCATACCAATAGAATGCAAAGTCCTCAAGAACAGGAACTGTTGTGTTTTTGTCTTTGTACCCTTAGTACTGAGTGGATCTATAACTGAATGAAGCCTCCCTCAAGGTTTCAGTGAGTCTTCCTTTATCCCAAAGCCATATCAGCAAGAATTGCAAAGTTTTCACTTCCCCAAGATAAGGTGGTAAGAAAGACTATACAGCATGGTGTTGATTGACCCTATAATAAGGAAGGATACAGAATTACCTCTCTGAAAGGGTTAAAACAAATTATTTCTCTTTGATAGTTAAGACAGAATCTGAAGAATTATGCAAGTAGGGCTTGAAAATGGCTTTGCATCAATTGACTAGATACTGGAGGAAAGGTTGTGAGCCCAGCTATCTAGTCAATAGGTAGCAGGCCATGGGGGTTAGGACTAGAATAAAGGAGCTTACATGCCTCTGCAACTTTTCATTCCTCCTAGAGCTATAACTCATGTTATGGAAGTTGTGCTCTCTTCTTGAGAAGAGCAAATAGACTCCTTTTTTGTTCTCTGGTCTGGGTCTTCTGATTATTCTGTTTAAGGGAGAACCAACGCTGTAACATATGATTCTGATCATACATAGTACTTAGAATGCCTTATACATATTAGTAAATGGGGTTTTGGATTTTAAAAACATTTATTAAAAACCTACCATATTAAGAGGAAGAATGAAGAAAATTATATAAAAGAGGCGCACAAAACAGAGTTGTGACAGTGGAGGGAAAAGTAGAAGGGGGAGGCTGACAATACTTGAACCCCCACTCTCATCTGTTGTTGGTTCAAAGAGGAAGAACACATGTATATATTGGGTCTTGTGCAAAGAAATCTAGGAAATGGGAGATGAAGGGGCTAAGAGAAAGGCAGGAGGGATGATATGAGGAAAAGCAGATTAGGGGAGAAATGGTCAGAAGCGAAACAAATAATGAGAAGGGGGCATTATAAAACTAAGGATAAACAGAATAGAGATAGCATGGAGGAAAACATCCAGCAGTCAGAACTGTGAATGTGAATGGGATGAAACTCACCCATAAAACAAACAAGACAGTAGAGTGAACTAGAAACCCTAATTATAAAGATAATCAGGAAACCTACATAGAAAATGAAATAATACCAATATTAAACATAGCATCCAAATTTTTAATGAAAAAGTTCATGAATTACAAGAGGAAGCAGACAATAAAACTATGTTAGTTTGGAACCTCAATTTACCCTTCTCAGAACTAGATAAATCTAACTATGAACTAAATAAAGAAGTTAAGAATTTTAGAAAAATTAAACATCATAGATCTCCAGAGAAAATTGAATAGAAAGAGAAAGGAGCCTTTTCTTATCTGTACATGGCACCTTCACAAAAAATTGACCAGGTATTAGGTCATTTAAAAAAAAGCACACTTCACAAACAAATACAGAAAAACAGAAATATTAAATGTACTCTTTGAGGATCACAATGCAATAAAACTTACATTAAATTTTAAAAAATGTTGCTACATGTTAAGGTAGTACAGATGCAAAGATAAGAAGAGTCTGATAGTTTAAATAAAGTGTTATATACATAAAGACATTATACAAAGTGCTGATCCTATGAAAATGCATCTGGGAGTCACATTACCAAATAATACAAATGATTATCAAAGAACCCAAGCTGTGAGAGAAGAATAAATACTTAAAGATTTACATATTTCCACACAATCTACTGCCAAAATAAAGCAAACACTCACTGAATGTTCCTGGGTTGACACCCATGGGGAAAATGTTATGAAGAAGAAGAATGGTAATGAACAGGGCAGGTTAAAGAAGGAGCTCACCCAGGTACTCATACTTTTCTTAAGTAATTGGTCTTGGTAAATTGATTCTCAGAAAGTGATATCTAAGTCCCTTTAAAAACCTACAAAATTTTAAACACTCTAGATTCAGGTACCCTGGAGGCAAAGCCCTGATTATCTTGCCCTTGTAATAGCTTTGATTATCCTCTCATAAAATTATTTCAAAGTCAAATCAAGTCAACAGATGTTTATTTTACATGTAAACATTGCTGGGAATAAAAAGGGATTTTTTTCCCCAAATTTTTTATTTAGTACTCATTAGAAGATAAGAGTACAAGACTAATTCATACATATTTGCTAGAGAAGAAATAAATTTTAATTATTTATGTCAAAGATTAACAGGTCATAGTGTTAGAGATGTTTTCATACTTCTTTATCAACACACTTCATATCAGCAAGGGAGTAAATGCAATCTCAAGAGTTCTAAACTGTTCCTAGTCCATTTAGTAATGCCCCAGGCAGGCACAGTGGAATTTAGTGATGCTTATGTCCTCCAAAGTACAGTAAAGCCCTTGGTGCTTATGCCTTCAGAACATCAGCTCTTAATTTAGTATTTAGCTCTTGAATCACAAAAGCTACTAATAGAATCCCATCAGGTCAGACCCAACTGTATCTGTACTCCATTTTGATTGTCTTACTCCACCTCTTTCTGACTCACCACAGTTGATACAGAAACAAGATAAAAGGTGGGTAGGCAGACTTGCCCTGAGAGACCATCTTGTACTCTATTTAATTGTATATTACTTAACAATTCAATCTATTATGTTTGTAAGAATCAGGTGGTGTGAATCTTGTCCAATTAGAATCCACTCATTGCTGTTCCATATAATTGCATATTGGCTAATTGCATAAATCAGCTATTTGCATACCAAATTGAGTTTAGAAAGACACTCTTATTCTTGCAATTGCTCTTTACAAGTAAATAGAATTAAGGAAGCAAAAAATGTGTTATCAAGGTAATTCCCAGGAAAGCAGATTATTGACCTGAATTATTTGCAACTATCTCATTATCGTGACTATAGGTACCTGTCTGATTGGTTCAACTCATTGTGCTAGATGCTTAACTACTGATGGGGTATTCATTTACTGCCTGGTTGAGCACTCAAGTTAGAAAGGGATTCTCTCTAGGGATCTCAAACAAGTATTTTTTTCCCATTTTAAACAGAAACTATTTGGAAGTGAGGGTAAATAAAAAGGTTCAGCTACATAAGACAAATACTTATTATTTTTAGCATATATTTAGTTAGTTAATCATTTCATTTTGACTGTCAGTACAGCTAAATCAGGACAGAAGTCCTTAAAAATACTAGATTTATCAAGTACAATGGTATGTAGTAAATCAAATGAAAATAGTAAAAAGAGCAGATTTTTTCCCCTTTGGTAAATAATTAGTACAAACACTTTAGGGATTATGGACCTTGTTTAAGATGCTCAAAATGGTCTTGTGTTTATAGCAATGAGAATCATGTCATCTGCAAATAGGAGCATCTAAAGAGCATTAGGGAATCTAACACTTTAGATGCTCATTAGGGAATTCTTGGACTCTGAAGTGGATATTATTCAAAACAACAGTAAACGCCTTCATTGAACACATCAAGTTATCTTTTTCTTTGCTTTATTCTAATGAATAAAGAGGAAATCATTCTTTCTTATATTTTTCAAGATTTGATTTTGTCATGAATAAGAGATTCTTGGAAGAAAGCCTTTTAACATTTGCACTACTGTATCAGATATTTTGGGTTTTGTTTTTAGTTTTGCAATCAATTCATAATAAGCATAGATAGAGTCCCCTTGACAAAATGGAAACTCAATGAGGACTTCACTAAAGGAGGAAGGGGGTGGAACTTGCTTAAAAAAGTGATTTTCTGGATTTAATAGTCTACAGAGGTAGTTGGAAGCCAAAGAAGCTTCATGCATTAACTGAAGTGAAGCAGAATGGTTTTGAAGTCCTAAAGCCAGAAACATGGCCAGGAGGTAAATACATATTTATTAAGCAGCTACCATCCTGTTGTGTACTAAGAATTGGGCTAAGTGCAGAGGATACAAAATGAAAAAAAGAAAAGGAAAAAAAAGCCATTTGAGTAGATTGTAACTACAGAAAACTTACCTATTCTTTCTTGATGCCCTCATTAAAGATTCTAGAGATTACAATTGATTTTTTACCTAAACCTGTGATTCATTGTTGTAGGAAAATGCCCGTGAAGAAATCTCCATCAATGTAGATAATTTTTTATTGCAGAGTCTTGGACAGTTGTCCAGGACACAGAAAGGTTGAAACTTGCAAGTAGGCATATGAAGTGACTAGAATCCAAGTCTTTCTGACTCTTGGAATGACTCTCAATCTTCTAATCTATCTAATATAACAGTACAAAAAATATGAATTGATGCAAAAAATAATCATATCAGCAAGTTTTATTGATATTCAACTTAACCAATAAAATAACAGATAAGAAAATGCACAAAAAATTTG